>NC_063046.1:36857929-37157929 GCF_018812025.1 Megalobrama amblycephala
TATTAGACATTTTAAGATACATCCTTAAGGCAGTAATCCCCCCGCCTGACAATAACCAAATATTTCTTAGCTATACATATATGCAGAAGAAATACAACGATTACAAAAGATTGATAATTCAGTCATAGTTCTAAGAAAAAATCCAAAAAGCTGTATAATGAAGGTGCTAGGAGGTGAAGGGGTAGAGGTGGGTTCAAATGTCTGTGCGACAGACTGAGGAGCATGCGTTTGAATGGGCTTAAATACGGTTGTTGATTAGAGTAATTGATCAGCTGAGTGTCAGCTGATATAGTTAGCGATCAGTGGTCTGCCTGAACTACACTTGAATTCCATTCGGTCACTCAAGCTCTATTAGTTAACATGAACTAACAATGAACAATACTTTCAAATCACTTATTAATAATATTAATTTCAAGATTTACTAATACATTATTAAAATCAAAAGTTGCATTTTTAATGTTATTTAATGGACCTGAGCTGACAAGAAATAACAGCTGTATTTTTTATTAATGTTAATTTACGCAGTAACTAATGTTAACTAATGGGACCTTATTGTAAAGTGTTAACAATTATTCCTACACATACCTGAAAAGCTGTGAATTCTTCTTATTTCTGTAATGAGAACAAATAAGATCACACAACAAATCATGATGACAGCCTTACATTTACAAGTCCTGAGACAGACACGCCTATGATCAGATATATACCTAGATACCACATTCATATCATTGTTACTCTAAAGTACATTAAATAATAACATGGTATTATCATCATTACCACTCCACCTCTCCCTAACAAAACACAAGATTCATGACTGTACACCCATGTGAAAAAGAAGTGTGCTTAATTTTATTTAATGTGCACTTGTAGTGTAGACCTACTTCAAAAAATACACTTAAAAAACTGTACTTGCACATAATATAACATTAAATACTTTAAGAGAGTAAACAAAAGATGTTAAATAATTATACATTTATTATGTGTTGACTAACAGACTAAATGTAAAGTACTACGTTATAATTTTAACTAGTGTGTTATTCATTATTGCATTTAAATTAATATTTTAAATGCACTAAATTGCACCTTCATCATTAAAATGTGTGATTACAAATATATTTAAATATGTGACATACAAGTGTATTGACAAAACAATATAAATTATATTAAAGTATATTTTAGTTTACCATATATGCTTGTCAGTACATTTGGCAGTACAGTTCATCCATATTTCAAAGCCAATAGAAGTAATTATGAAATATACATTGCATATAAAGATGTACTTAAGTGGGTCAAAAACACTCTGAAGTTCAGCTTGCATTTAATATAAATGTAAACTATAATGCAGTTTCATTTAGTAATTGCAATTAACATGCAATTAAGTGTTCGAAAACATTACATTCAGTTCACATTATTTTAAAGTGTTTTAATTATTTCTGTACGGATCCCTGCACATGACATGCATGAAAAAAATAGTAGTAAATGGCAAGCATGATTTAGCAAATCGAGGGAATGAATTAGTAAATTGTGTGCACAATTTACTTTTTTTTTCTTACATGTCATGTGCGGTGTTCCGTATTTCTGTAGTAAGTAATCTAAAAGTATGCTTTTAATGGCACACAAACAGTGTAGGACAAGTTTAAATCTTGTCCAAATCCTTAACTCTATTTATCAGCCATAACAAAAGTGAATGTTTGCTAATTACAACAACTCTCAGACATAATCACTCACCAACAATGGAAAGTTTCTCCAAGTGAGTCTCAATCTCAGCCAGTAAGGCTGCCCTTAGATTTCTCATTGTGCCAAAGTTTAACTCAGTGTCAAGGGACACCATCCAGTCATCTTTGAACTCAGTTGGCACAGACGGATAAGACTGAAATACATAGATTAAACATTTAGTAGATATATAATAGTATTATTTGTATTTGTCAAATGTTAGTCAGTATTTCATGATTAACTGACCTGGAGATAGAAGATGTCATCTTCCTCATTCATAGTGCGATTCAAAGATTCGATGATCTCCTTATACTTGAGAATGTCTTTTTGCATTTGTTGTGTCTTCTCATCCATTTCCGTCTCCAAACACTTCCTTCCGTCCTCCAGAGGAGCCAGCAGCACCTGCTCTGAGCTCTTCAGAGCCTCCATCACTGCAGCAATCACCTTCTTTATCTCCTGCTGCTCTCTCTCTATCAGAGCCTGTGAAGAGTGGTGGCATATTACACAAAAATGACAAGCATATTCTTGATCTGGCAAGCTCTAAATAATTTCTTTGAGTCCAGTTCAGTGTTTTTAAAGAAGACATCTTTTCTCTGATGACATGTGTGAGGGCAGGACAACCATGTCACTCACATGAAATCAACCAATAGTAAACCACATCCAATCAATTCCCCATTAGCACAATCAAGTCTCATTTGTATTTGTTCCTAAAGCTGTTTCACTCAGATACGTCACAATTCTGGAGAAAAAAAAAAAAAAACTATTGCAACTTCCGTTTCGTGCTGACTTTTATACCGTTTTAAAGCTTTTATGCCGCTTTCGACAATTAAGTAAAGTTGAAACAAAATATAAATATTGGCTGAAAAACAAATGAAAATCAATAATGTTGTCTTAGTAACTAACTGAAATGCCTATGTTTAAGTAAAAAATTGCTAAAACTTAAATTGAAACAATTAATTAATTAAAGCTATAGAATATTTTAAAAATAAAAACTAATGAAAATGACAGAAACACAAAAAATACTAAGTAACACTGGTCTGGGTGTGCATGTTTTACCAGTCCTCCAGGAAATTAAGATTATAAGCTACTGGGTTAATACAATAACTTTGATAAATCATATATTTAGAGTTTTGGTTACACTTTATAATAAGTATACAGTTATAAAGTACTTAAAAATCATTAGTAAACTATTAGTTTATAGTTAATTCAGAGTTAATACAATGTAATCTCTTAATATATTAATAGACTATATACAAATAGCGAGCTCTTCATTCATTGTCATTGTAATTAACTAAATTATTATTGTTTAATTAGCTCATATGTAAAGAGTTAGATCATTGGTCTCAAACTCAATTCCTGGAGGGCTCTGCACAGTTTTGCTCCAACCCTAATCAAGCACACCTGATCCAGCTAATCAAGGTTTTCAGGAGGGGTAACATAGGCTATACAGTTTGTACAGTACAAAAGCCATTATGCCTATGGAGAGTCCCCGTAAACAACATATGCCAGTGTGTGTGTGTGTGTGTGTGTGTGCACGCATTTTTGTGATTTATGAGGACACAAATTTGTATAATGACATGGGTATTACACTGGTATTACGACGCAAACATGAAATATGAGGACATTTCAGTCCTCATATTTAAAATAGCTTTAAAAACATACTAAACAATGTTTTATTAAAAATGTAAAAATACAGAATATTTTCTGTGATGGGTAGGTTTAGGAGTAGGGGTAGTGTAGGGGGATATAATGTACAGTTCGTACAGTATAAAAACCATTACGCCTATGGAATGTCCTTACTTTGATAGCAAAACAAACCTGTGTGTGTTTAATGTATTTGTAAACATTTGATTAGTGCAATTAATGTCTAATAAAGGTTGGTTTAAAGCACTTAATGACATCTTCCCATTTTTCTTTAGCTGAAGTGAGAACTGTTTACTGCTAATAACCAATTAACAATTGCTTTAGTAAGAGCTAATTAAACAGTGTGTTAATTGCAGTGACAATGATTGAAGAGCTCACTACATAGCCTATTAATAGATTAACAAGAGACTACAATAAATTAACTATGAATTAACTACAATTATGAATTTGCAAGTACTTTATTACTGTATAATTATTATAAAATGTTACCAGAGTTTTAGTAACAAGCAGGTATGCATAAGCACAACAGTTTTTTCCACTTTAAAGTGTCTGTCTGTGAAATAATTTGTATTTATTACAGTCTACACACACTTACACAGCTAATCACGTTGAGACTGCAGTTGTTTTATTTATTTATTTACACTTGAATATTATTGAAGTATATATTTCAGATAACCCCTGCCCCTAAATGGCATTTAAAAACAAAGTAAACTGTGATTGAACTGTGACAGTCTCTTCCTGCCTATATGGGCAGCACAAAGTCAATTGTCTGTCTATGTGAGACGAGTCTTTGCATGATCTTTGCATATTCTTCTTTACAAGGCACCTGACTTAAAGATGAGCATAAATAGTATGTTGCTTCTTGTCTTTATCTCATGTGGTTTACTGAATGAGTTGGTCAAATGCAATCTCAATTCAAACACCCAAGCTATCTTATTTCTAAATGACAATGATTTGCTTATGTCTATTAAACCTTTGACAAGACAACAATGGAACATTCACATTTGCGTTGGTGCTGCCAATGACCCAGAGAGAGCAGTTGTCATGTATATGTATGAAACAGATGCACAGTCTTTTCAACCACACGGTATCATTATTTCTGAGTTACAATAATTCAAATTTTCACAGAAGTACAAAAAAGTTTATAGTTCGTATATAAACACTGTCCATAGTAGCAATCAAAATAGAGTAAATCACATTTTGAAAGTAACTTTCAAAAGGTGATTTACTAAATAATTGATAAAGGTGATTTAAACTAAATAATGATTATATCACTTACATCGTTACACCAGTAGGTGTCAACAAGTGGCTGTTCAAAAAATGTAAGTGTCATTGAATCATTCATTCAAGAGATTTGTTAAAAAATGAATTGAAGTAATGAAATAAATTGTCTTTATGAGTGAGTCACTGAATCATTAATTAAAATTGATTTTTTTTAAATTATTCAAATTTATGAAATATTTTGAATAGACTGCAGCAATTAACATTTTATCAGAACATGTTATTTTGTTTAGTTGTCTTTTAAGAATTGCAGGAGAATCGTGATCTCTTTTTTAAACAAAAGAATCGTGATTCTCAGTTAACCCAGAATCACGCAGCTCTAATGTGAAACAATATGCATTAGGCAATGATAAATGTTTCAATGGAACGCAACATTGGGGTCGTGTGAACTCATCAGGCTGCATGCTTAATTTAGAGAGTGGTGTCAAGTTATACTTAATGTATTATTAACTGCAATTTTTTATTATTATTATTGTAAGTGTATTATTTTAATAAAGATTTGTGTGTTTTGTAGAAAGATGTAATACCTGGTAATTTGTGGCTGATTCCTTAAGCTCCTCGAGTTTGTTTTCCCTCTGATTGATCATCCTTTCCAGCTCTTTAATAGTGTTTTGCTGCTTAGCCTGAACACACACACACACACACACACACACACACACACACACACACACACACACACACACACACACTTTCTGAGTACACTGAATTAATTTAAAGTCAAATAAAATTATATATACTAATACATTTACTTAAAGTTTTGTTGTGATTTTTGTCAACATCCTCATCATCATTAACAAACTGAAATCAAAACTGTTTAAGGGTTTATAAAATATTTCATTTCATTTTGGGTTAAATTTATTTTATTAAGTAATAAAATATATATACACTAAAACTATATATATATATATATATATATATATACAGTACAGTCCAAAAGTTTGGAACCACTAAGATTTTTAATGTTTTTAAAAGAAGTTTCGTCTGCTCACCAAGGCTACATTTATTTAATTAAAAATACAGTAAAAAACAGTAATATTGTGAAATATTATTACAATTTAAAATAACTGTGTACTATTTAAATATATTTGACAAAGTAATTTATTCCTGTGATGCAAAGCTGAATTTTCAGCATCGTTACTCCAGTCTTCAGTGTCACATGATAATTCAGAAATCATTCTAATATGCTGATTTGCTGCTCAATAAACATTTATGATTATTTTCAATGTTGAAAATAGTTGTGTACTTTTTTTTTCAGGATTCCTTGATGAATAGAAAGTTCAAAAGAACAGCATTTATCTGAAATACAAAGCTTCTGTAGCATTATACACTACCGTTCAAAAGTTTGGGGTCAGTAAGAATTTTTATTTTTATTTTTTTGAAAAGAAATTAAAGAAATGAATACTTTTATTCAGCAAGGATGCATTAAATCAATCAAAAGTGGCAGTAAAGACATGTATAATGTTACAAAAGAATAGATTTCAGATAAACACTGTTCTTTTGAACTTTCTATTCATCAAATAATCCTGAAAAAAAATATTGTACACAAATATTTTGTACAATTGTACACATTAAATGTTTCTTGAGCAGCAGATCAGCATATTAGAATGATTTCTGAAGGATCATGTGACACTGAAGACTGGATTAATGATGCTGAAAATTCAGCTTTGCCATCAGAGGAATAAATTACTTTGTGAAATATATTCAAATAGAAAACAGTTATTTTAAATTGTAATAATATTTCACAATATTGCTGTTTTTTACTGTATTTTTAATTAAATAAATGTAGCCTTGGTGAGCAGACGAAACTTCTTTTAAAAACATTAAAAATCTTAGTGGTTCCAAACTTTTGGACTGTACTGTATATATATTAGTTTTTGTTTTAGTTGACTATATTAACCCTGCTTTGAATGCAATATAAGTTGTTTGGACAAAAGCATCTGCCAAATGCAAATGCAATAGTATTTTTTTTCTTTCTCAATTAATTAAAAGACCCCCGAGTTTTGTTTATTCTTTTTGGGAAACGATTCAATCACTAGCTCAGGTGAAAAGATTTATATGTGTTATTTCCCAAGCCTTGATGTTCTCACCTGTCTCCTTTCTCTCTCTGTCTCCACAGGTATCACATCTCCACCCATCTTCACACATAAGGTGCAAACGCAGCGCTCGTCCCGTCTGCAGTAGAGTTCCAGAGGCCTGCCGTGCGCATTGCATGCTCTCTGATCCAACTTCTCCAAGGGATTCACCAGTTTATGGCCCTTGAATCTTAGCATAGACTGGTGCTGCTTCAGGTGTCGATCGCAGTATGAGAGAAGACAGTTCAAGCAGGACTTCACAGCTTTGAACGTGAGGTGCTCGTCACAGATGTCACACGGAACCGCGCCTCTTTCTCCGCAGAAGAGGTTCAGGTCGGGTAACTGCGTCTGGTGGAATTCCCGCAGGAGGGCGTCAAGCGCTGCATTCACGGATGGCTTAGTGGACACAGGCTCCTGGCAAATAGGGCAGTGTGGCTCGGACATGCTTATGTGCTGGTCCAAACAACGCTTGCAGAAGGTGTGTCCACAGCTGGTTGAGACCGGATCTGCTAACAGGTTTTTACAGATGGGGCAATGAAGGTGGCGAGAGACATCTATGGCTGTCGTCATGGTGATTGTGTCAGCTGTCAAACCTGAGGGTAGACAGAACAGCAGCAACAACAACAATAATTATAATATTAATAATGTGGCTTTATTTGTGGTCAGGCACTTGCATGCATCATTATATTATTAGCATATTACCAAAATCAAGCTCAGATAAATTTACAAAGCGAATGTTGTGTATTTTCATAATTAGAACGGTCATATCTGACTAGGGAAGTGCATTGCATTACATTTTCATCAACTTACAGATTATGAAGTTTGTAGCTATAACTATGTGGGTGCTCAGTATTTCTGTCATTTGCCCAGAATCTCATGTTATAAAAGGATAAAGTGTTACATACACGACATTTAAGACTTAAAGGCTATTTAAAGGGTTAGTTCGCCCAAAAATGAAAACAATGTAATTTATTACTCACCCTCATGTCATTCCACACCCGTAAGACATTTGTTCATCTTTGAAACACAAATTAAGATATTTTGATTAAATCCAATGGCTCAACGAGGCCTGCATAGCCAGCAATGACACTTCATCTCTCAAGATCCATAAAGGTACTAAAAACATATTAAAAACAGTTCATGTGAGTTTAGTGGTTCTATCTTAATATTATAAAGCGACGATAATACTTTTTGTGCACCAAAAAACAAAATAACGACTTCAACAATATAGTGATGGGTGATTTCAAAACACTGCTTCGGAGCTTTACGAATCAAATTAATGATTTGGATCTCCTATCAAACGGCTAAACTGCTGTAATCACATGACTTTGGCACTCCGAATCACTGATCCGATTCGTAAAGCTCCGAAGCAGTGTTTTGAAATCACCCATCACTATTTTGTTGAAAAGTATATAATTTTTTTTTTTTTTTTTTTTGGCGCACAAAAAGTATTTTTGTCGCTTTATAATATTAGGACAGAACCACTGAACTCAAATGAATTGTTTTAAATATGTTTTTAGTACCTTTATGGATCTTGAGAGAGGAAATGTCATTGCTGGCTATGCAGGCCTCGCTGAGCCATCGGATTTAAACAAAATATCTTAATTTGTTTTTCGAAGATGAATGAAGGCCTTACGGGTGTAGAACGCCATGAGGGGTGAGTAATAAATGACATTATTTTAATTTTTGCATGAACTAACCCTAAGAAAAGAAAATGTTGTACAACCAGTTCTTTATTTACCTTAGCAATGCTTGCAAGCAGAGACAAACTCAAACAAGCAAGAACTCAAATACTGTAGTACAGTAGTAAAGGTTAGACTGTTAAGTTCTGTTTATTCTGGGAGATTTCGTAACTATAGCAAAAGCTTCTCCATTGCCATGTTTTGCCAGAAACTTTCGCAAAATGCTAAATATAAACAAGAGCCTCAGGGATTTTTCCCTCTCAGGGATACCCTTAAGTCAAATCACTTAATGGTTTTCATGCAACCAGGCACACATCTTTAGACTTTCTGAAAAAAGAAAAAAAAAAGAAAGAAAAAGTTTGTGCCTGTACTTGCATTATTCCCAATGTGTGTTCTGAGTGCTTGCTACAATTTTTTTTGCTACAATAATTTTATACAATAAAATTGCTAGGGTGTTGCTAAGTAGTTCCAATGGTGTTCTGGAATGAGCAGAAATGAACAGGAGTTTGTGTGTGTGTGCGTGTGCATATGTGGCATGTTCGTGCAAATGTGTTTGTGTGGGTGCGTGCATGAGTGTTTGTATATGTGAGTGTGTGTATTACGTTTCACCCCTTCTGCATTTGTTTCACATTTGTGGTTGATTTTGTTTGCCAAATTCTATACAGATGCTGTCTGTTGCAGTCACACCTGTTTGTGTGTGTGCGCGCACATTTTTGTGACATATCAGGACACAAATTTGTATAATGACATGGGTATGACATAGGTATCACAAGGAGAGGGTGACTTATGAGGACACTACCCCATGTCCTCATTTTTCAAAAGGCTTATAAATTATACAGAATGAGTTCCCTTTCGATACTTCACTCATACTGCGTGTGGGAAAAACTCCTTTTTTCAGCCGTTTCAGCAGCCCGACCAGCTCTTTGTCTGCTTTGGCGGCCACACTAAAAGGCTTCCTGTCACAAAGCAACGACTCTTGCGTTGAATAGTCGACCCTATTGCTCTATGCTCATCTATGGGCCTTGATTGCCCCATAGGAGTGCGAGCCCACTTCACTAGAGGTATGGCCTCCACGTGGGCCTGTCTAGTGGTGTCTCTATCAAAGACATCTGTGAGGTGGCCGGCTGGTCCTCGCCGTCCACTTTTGTCAGATTCCATAACCTGGACGTTCTGGCATTACACTCTCGGGTCCTCTAAGTATGATCTGACGGCCTCTAGTGAGCACCATTATCATGCTCTTTTACTGGAGGGAGCCACCTCCCTCCTTAGCATGTGTAACATAAAGGGCTCGACGGCTTCGGCCTCCTTACTTATCCTCTGGACCCCTCTGGTGTCCAAGATTGGTTCAATCGTTCCCTCCCATGGCACGGCGGGATTGTATTCATTCCCCACACGCAGTATGAGTGAAGTATCGAAAGGGAATGTACTCGGTTACGAACGTAACCTCGGTTCCCTGAGATACGGAACGAGTACTGCGTTCGTTGCCATGCCACGGGGCTGCACGACTCAGTGTCGTCGCTTCAGTCGAATGACCTGAAATCCTATAGCGAAATGCTCGCTTATACAGATTAATTAATTTCAGTGTGAACATTTTCAGATTTTTGCCAGATTTATTGATTTTATTGAAAAATCAAAAATAAAATAAAATATATATATATATATTTTTTTTTACATCAAATGGGGTCGTATGACCATATGATTAGAGGACAAAGGTGGAAAAATGATAAGAAACTTTGTGGTATAGACATTAGAACAGTGGTTTCCAAACTGGGGTACGTTAGGTGCCAGAAGGGGGACGTGAAAAAAATGCTGAGTAGTTCATTTAAATTTATCCTACCTTACAATAACATTAAAACTGAGCATGTATTTCTAACTGGCAAAATGTCGTAAATCCATGACATCCAAACACATTACACTACCAGTCAAAAGGTTTTGAATGGTAAGATATTTAATGGAAATCTTTTCTGCTCACCAAGGCTTCATTTATTTGATCCAATATACAGCAAAAACAGTAGTATTGCGAAATATTTTTACAATTTAAAATAACTATTTTCTATTTGAATATATTTTAAAATGCAATTTATATTTTAAAATGCAATTAATTGTGTTCTGTATATGGAACAGCAATGTAACACTCATGGTGTGAGAAGCTGATAAAACAGGGAGCATATGCATTCGCATATTTGAGAAATCATGCAGCTTGTTGCTAAACTTTAATACATTTCATTACTTTTTGTTTTGAAAAACAGTAATATGCTTAGCAAGTGTGATGGCTTAGAAAAATAATATGAACAAGCAGCGTGATTTCAGGAATCATTCCCAAGTTACTTTTTAATTGTTTTGAAAAAATCAATTGAATGATGAGCAATAGTAGTGATCCTTTCTTTTGAAAATATCACTGATGATCATGAGAAATAAGCAGAAATCAGACTTACCTTAATCAAAGGTATGAATTCTTTATTCTTCCCTTCAGTGACTCTGTTCTGCTTCTCTCCCTCCTCCTATTTATGTACAGTAGAGTTTCATTTCCTCACAATCCCTCTCCATTGTCACTTGCATTTCCAAGAAAAAAAGAAGCTACACCCTCTGTTACAAAATTCCACATTTACATACATTTTCATCATTATTCTGCATGGGCACATGCATCACAGATTTTGAAATAAATCAAAAGCAACTGCATTAGTTATTACTAACCAGTTTAATTATGGTGTTAAACTGAAAGAGTTGATTAACCTTTTTCACAATCCATGATGTTTATAAGCAAAAAGTGAAAATGAAACCAAATGAGCATGTTGCCATGAACAAGAAAGCTTGTGGTGAAATGAAACTAAAATGCTGAATGAGAAAATGATTTGGAAATTTAAAAGTGAATTGATATGAGTAGAAAACTAAAAAGGGAAATTTAATCGAAATAAATATCAAATTTCCATGGAGGAAGGTTATGATGAGCAGTTCTCAATCTGAGAATGTATCCTGTAAATAGAAAGAAAAAAAAAAAGACTCCAATGACAAACCCTGGTCTTAGATGTAAAAGGTAATTTAGAAATGAATGAGAAGAGAGTGAGAGAGCCTGGCAGATCCTTGCCAAATACCACATGAATTTGCAAAAATAAAACTAAAATGCCATTAATGCCACATTCACAAATTATTTATTTCAATAAACCAAATTTAAAAATATAATTAACTTCAGAATTAGACATTATTCAAAAAATATGTAAATAAAACCAATAGTAATGAGCAGAAATTAACAGGAGTTTGTGTGTGTGTGTGTGTGTGTGTGTGTGTGTGTGTGTGTGTGTGTGTGTCGTCTCACCCCTTCCGCATTTCTGGTTGATTTTGTTTGCCAAATTCTATACAGATGCTGTCTGTTGCAGTGTGTGTGTGTGTGTGTGTGTGTGTGTATGTGCGTGGTGGTTGGTCCAAGAACAAGCTGAACAGGTAGTAGGCAAAATGAGAAGGGTTTATTTGTTCCAAAAAAAAAAAAAAAAACTTAACAGGGAAGTTGAAAATCATTTCCAATACTAGTGATGTGACATTTTTACAGAGGCTTCAGTGCTTGAATGTTTAATGTTCAGTTGGACATTTAAAGTTATTGTTACCATGGTGCTAAAGAGTAGTGCTTGCTTACACTGTGGACACTGAATTTATTATTATTATTATTTTTTTTTTTGGTCAGTATTGACACCTGTCTTTACTTAGTGGTTTATTGTATACATTGCGCATACTGATGAACAATTCTGCTAATCCAGCTAAAAACTATATTGGATTTAATAGTAAAAATTAGGGTTTTACAAAATAAAAATTTAAGTTGTACCAAAGTAAAAAAAAAATTAAAAAAAATTAATGGTCTCTAATAAACATTTTTTTTTTTACTTTGTATGAATATAAGTGGTGCTTGCCAAAGGCGAAGCATCACTATTGTTATCCTAAATACTTATTATTATTATTCCACACAAAAGTTTGACCCGCTACTCCTCCCGCAGCTTTTGTCACAGACCCACGAATGAGGTGTCAAATCGTGTGGATTATTCGGGAATGGTGTGCTATGACTTTTCTAAGGGATCGGGTGTACAATGTTCGTCTGGCGGGCGAAAAATCCCAGACTTAACATTGGGACGAAATTTGACAAGTCATAACTCTAGATCACAATGTCGTAGAGACAAGGGAGTGGGCTCATTTTACTCAGGCAACCAATCAGTCTATCAGGATCATTTTAAAGCTATCAAGCCACGCCCTAGCAACCATAGAGAGCACCTTAGTAACAAGCTCCATAGACTTCCATTGAAAAAGATCAAATGAATATCTTTGGATAGAAGTGTCATAGAAACATGAGGGTGGGCTCATTTGACTCTGGGCAGCAAACTGCCAATCACGCATCATTTTCAAGACTTCATAGCCACTTCCTAGCAACCATTTAGAGCACCCTAGCAACCCAAAGCATAGAGGGATATCTTCAAATCTGAATATTATAGAGGCATGGGGGTTGGTTTATATCATTCATACTGGCAAGAAGCCTTTGGAGTATCATCATTGGCAGCTGCCAAGGCACTCCCTAGCAACCAAAAAGAGTACCCTAGCAACCGTTTTGCAAGACCTATATCTCTGAAACAGAACATCGTAGAGACATGGGGGTTGGTTTATATTGGCAAGCAACCTTTGGAGTATCATCATTGGCAGCTGCCAAGCCACTCCCTAGCAACCAAATGGAGTACCCTAGCAACCGTTTAGCAAGACCTGTATCTTTGCATCAGAGCATCGTAGAGACATGGCGGTTGGCTCTTTTGACTCATGCTAGCAAACTGGACTTCCAACATGCTACATATGCTAGCAGTGAATAGCTACATGCTATTAGTGTTTAGCTAAGTGTTAAAGTGGGCTGAGAACATGCTAAGAACTCTATAGAAACTCCATAGTTCACATCTGTGACAACTACCAACCACCTAGTAACACCATAGCAACCACCCAGGTTACCATAGCAACCACCTAGCAACCGTCCAGAACAGACTAGCAACCACCTAGCAACACCGTAGTGACCACCCCAAGTACCTTAGCAACTGCCTAGCAACACCCTAGCAACCACCCAGGTTACCATAGCAACCGCCTAGCAACCACCCAGAACACCCTAGCAACCACCTAGCAACACCTTAGCAACCACCCCAAGTACCTTAGCAACTGCCTAGCAACCGCCTAGCAACCACCCAGATTACCATAGCAACCGCCTAGCAACCACCCAGAACACCCTAGCAACCGCATAGCAACTGACCAGAACACCCTAGCAACCGCCTAGTAACACCGTAGTGACCACCCCAGGTACCTTAGCAACTGCCTAGCAACACCCTACCAACCACCCAGGTTACCATAGCAACTGCCTAGCAACCACCCTGAACACCCTAGCAACCGCCTAGCAACACCTTAGCAACCACCCCAAGTACCTTAGCAACTGCCTAGCAACCAGGTGCCGAGTTTTGCCACTGCAAGCACCATTCACATTTTCTTCAGGAAATGTACATTCTAGTTATTATTATTATTATTATTATTATTATTATTATTTCATTGATATTAAATTACATTTTAAAGTTTCAACCAAAAATAAAGTATGAGAAAAAGTGTTGTTGTTGTTGTTGTTATTTGGACAATTCATTTGCTCAGTCGTAAAATAAGTGGCTCTTTTAAAATTCTCTATAAATTAATTAATTTCCTTTGAGCTCAATTGACCTGTGTCCCTTACACAAATATCTGCCCGACTGCAAATGTGACACTGATTATTATACAACAGGTAAAAAAAAGTACATTTTAAACACAGTAGCCTACTGTCAGTATTTACTCTATTTTGCAACAAAATAATAGTCCCAACGAAATCCACAGCAGAACTACAACACCCATAAAGAAATACAGCCAAGAATGAATGACTCGATGACTCACTCATAAAAACAGTGACTTGCCGCCACCTACTGGCGGTTTTAGTTTAATATTTAAGTATCACTTTGTTTTAATTACATATTTCTCCACTGACCATTTTTATTTAAACATTATTTTATATAGTTATTCATAAAGGTAAAAATATGCATTGGGAAATCAATTTAGGGGGCAAATATTGTCCCTTAATGGAAAAGGTGTGAGTGGAAGAGAAGGGGTATGCAGAAGAATGGTAAACCCTTCAGGTGGTACTCCACTCTAAAAACCACTCTTACGCCGAGAGAGTTTACTGCTGTCTTACCGAATACCCACTAAGTAAACTAGACTACACTGGGGAAGCGAACCCGTAAGGGACGCTGCGGAGGCCACTACCTACCCAAAGGGGGAGGAGTTTACGTGGAGAATACACATATGGACTGGCCCGGGGGGCAGTACACATATGGGGTCCCTGGGATGGCTCCACCTGGGTAGGGGGAGACTCATCTGACAGGTGACAGCAGAGCTGGCTCTGCTAAGGGAAAGACACGGGCTCGCCGTAGGGAGTTTAGACCCGTGGACAATTACACATATGGGACCGCTCACGTAGAGGGGTCACGACATATGGGCCCCAGCCAACAGACAGCGTCAGCGACGGATGTAGGCCTGGCATCAGACACTCCGCAATGTCCGAGCCGAAGGGGGAGGCGGAGGAACTCGACAGGGTTCGCCAAGCGGGGAACACGACTGGAGTAAAAGTATGCACGTATCCGGCCAGGGGGCGGGAATGGCATTGCAAGCCGACACTTAGAGCGGGTACAACACGTCTACCGACTAGTAGATGCGAGTACACGTGAAGATACCGGCTCTACACGTAGGCTTTAAAACCTAGCGAACATGTTAGGTGTCGCCCAGCCCGCAGCTCTACAGATATCTGTCAGCGAGGCGCCATGAGCCAGCGCCCAGGAAGAGGCCACCCCTCTGGTGGAGTGGGCTCTCAACCCGAGCGGGCAAGGCACGCCCTGGGATTCATACGCCAAGGCGATGGCATCCACTATCCAGTGGGCCATCCTCTGCTTGGAGACAGCCTTCCCTTCTGCTGGCCTCCGTAACAGACAAAGAGCTGATCTGAGGTCCTGAAGCTTCGCGTTCTGTCCACGTACACACGCAGAGCGTGGACGGGACAGAGCAAAGCTAGGGCTGGGTCTGCCTCCTCCGAGGGCAGCGCTTGCAGGTTCACTACCTGATCTCTGAAGGAAGTGGTAGGAACCTTGGGCACGTATCCAGGCCGGGGTCTCAGGATGACGTGAGAATCACCGGGCCTGAATTCTAGGCACGCTTCGTCGACCGAAAACGATGCAGGTCCCCTACCCTCTTCAGGGAAGCCAATGCAACCAGAAGGACAGTTTTAGGACATAACCTTCAGTCGACTGATCCAAAGGCTCAAAGGGATGACCCCGGAGAGCTGTGAGAACCAGGGTCAGATCCCAAGAGGGTACGGAGGAAGGGCGAGGAGGATTCAGTCTCCTTGCCCCCCTCAGGAACCTGACGATCAGATCGTGTTTCCCCAGGGACTTACCCTCAACTGCATGGTGATGTGCAGCGATAGCGGCAACATACACCTTCAGGGTGGAGGGAGACAGCCTTCGCTCCAACCCTTCTTGCAGGAAGGAAAGCACAGATCTGACCGAGCATGATCGGGGGTCCTCTCGGCGAGAGGCGCACCATTCGACGAACAGGTTCCACTTCAGCGCTTAGAGACTCCTAGTGGAAGGAGCTCTAGCGGAAGTGATGGTGTCTATGACCGCTTGCGGGAGATCACTCAGAACCTCCGCATCCCGTCCAGGGACCACACGTGGAGGTTCCACAGATCGGGACGCGGGTGCCACAGGGTGCCCCGTCTCTGAGTCAGGAGGTCCTTCCTCAGAGGAATCGGCCAGGGAGGGGCTGTCGCGAGGAGAATGAGGTCTGAGAACCAGGTCAGAGTGGGCCAGTACGGAGCCACTAACAGAACCTGCTCCCCGTCCTCCCTGACCTTGCACAGGAGTTGTGCGAGAAGGCTCACTGGGGGAAACGCATATTTGCGTAGACCCGGGGGCCAGCTGTGTGCCAGGGCATCCGTGCCGAGCGTGCCGCCGGTCAGGGAATAGAACCACTGGCAGTGGGCAGTTTCCGGGGAGGCAAACAGGTCTACCTGGGCCTCACCGAAACGCTGCCAAATCAGCTGAACCGCCTGGGGGTGGAGCCGCCACTCGCCCGCAAGTGGAGGCTGCCGTGACAGCTCGTCGGCCGCACGGTTGAGCACACCTGGGACATGAGTGGCCCGAAGGGACCTCAGATGCTTCTGACTCCACAACAAGAGATGGCGGGCGAGTTGCGACATGCGACGGGAGCGTAGACCACCTTGATGGTTGATGTACGCAACGGCCGCAGTGCTGTCCGAACGGACCAGTACATGCTTGTCTGACAACAGCTCCTTGAAGCGGGCCAGAGCAAGACGTACTGCTAGCAACTCGAGGCAATTGATATGCCAATGCAGCTGAGGCCCCGTCCAAAGACCCGACACTGCATGCCCGTTGTACGTGGCCCCCCATCCCGTGGCAGAGGCATCTGTGGAGACCACAGCATGCCTGGACACTTGTTCCAGGGGTACTCCGGCCCGCAGGAACGAAGGGTCCGACCACCGGACAAGGGTGCGGCGGCAGCTCAGTGTCACGGGGACACGGAGCGTGCCGCGCTGCCACGCCCATCTCGGGACCCGGCCGCATGTTGAAGCGGTCTCATATGGAGCAATCCGAGCGGCGTGACCGCGGCTACAGATGCCATATGCCCCAGGAGCCTCTGAAAATCTTTCAGTGGAGCCACTGTCCTGCGCTTGAGCGAGCTCAGGCAGTTCAACACCGACTGGACGCGCGCCTCAGTGAGACGCGCAGTCCGTGCGACCGAGTCTAGCTCGAGACCGAGATAAGAGATCCTCTGCCCGGGGGCGAGTTTGCTCTTGTCCCAGTTGACCCGAAGACCCAACCGGCTGAGGTGAGCTAAAACCATGTCCCTGTGTTCGCACAACTGCTCTCGTGAGCTGGCCAGGATCAGCCAGTCGTCGAGATAGTTGAGGATACGAACGCCCTGTTCCTTGAGGGGAACAATGGCCGCCTCCGCAACCTTCGTAAAGACGCGGGGGGACAGGGCCAGCCCGAAGGGCAGGACTTTGTACTGATATGCCCGACCCTCGAACGCAAACCGCAGGAAGGGTCTGTGTCGAGGCAGAATCGAGACATGAAAGTACGCGTCCTTCAGGTCGATTGCTGCAAACCAATCCCGGGGACGGACGCATTTGAAAATGCGCTTCTGCGTGAGCATCTTGAACGGCATCTTGTGGAGATACCGGTTCAGGACGCGCAGATCCAGGATTGGCCGTAGCCCACGGCCCTTTTTCGGTACAATGAAGTAGGGGCTGTAAAACCCCGACTTCATATCGGCTGGAGGGACCGGCTCGATTGCATCCTTCGCCAGGAGGACAGCAATCTCCGCCCGGAGAACAGGTGCACTGTCCAACGACACCTGAGTGAAGTGGACACCCCTGAAGACCGGGGGACGCCGGGCGAACTGAATCGCATAGCCGAGTCTGATAGTGCGAATGAGCCAGCGGGACGGGCTGGGAAGCGTGATCCACGCCTCCAGACTCCGAGCCAGCGGGACCAAAGGCACCACAGACGCACCGGGGGTGGGGCAGCGAGGTAGAGTGGGATCCAACTCGGACGGCATGGGAGCGGCCCGGAGTGTGGTCGAACTCTGGGAGGCAGCAGTGCGTATGGGAGACGGCGCACGGGGCGCGGGCTGCACCATCACACTGCCACCTGCTGGCGAAATGGGAGGGGGCTGCGAGTGGCGAGGCGGGGCCTGGCACACTGGCAGGCGCACCCTGTTGTGACCTGGAGTTTGAGGAAACTGCTCTTTTTGTGATAAAGTGGGTACCGCTGGACTCCGGGGAGCCAGCGGCGGAAGATAGACAGACATCACGAATTCCCCCCGGCCCTCCTCCGGGGGTGGGAGAGAAGGTGGAAAACTCTCCCGAAGAGCAAGATCCTTCCCCTCCAGGTTGCCCGTCTCAGGGCCGTGACTTCCTCTTGCGTTTGCCACCTGGCTTGGCTGAGACGGGCTGGGCACCACGTCCGCGACCGGCACCCTGCTGCTTGGCTGGTGTAGGCTGCTGCTTTGCCGAACCAGCAGGGGCGGAGGACGACGCAGGCGGGCGCCCTCGGCGACGAGCGGGCTGAGGCTGAGCCACGGGCGGGTGGGTGGAGGCAGCAGCGGACCGCCGTGGCATGACGTGTTTGATAGCCTCAGCCTGCTTCTGTGCGGCGGAGAACTGTTGGGCGAAGCTCTCCACCGCGTCGCCGAAGAGGCCGACCGGGGACACGGGGGAATTCAGGAACCGCTGCTTGTCGGTTTCCCGCATGTCCGCCAAGGTCAGCCAGAGATGGCGTTGCTGGACTACCAGGGTAGACATCGCATGACCAACAGCGCGTGCTGTCACCTTCGTCGCCCGGAGGGCGAGGTCGGTGGCAGCGCGCAGCTCCCCAAGCAGTTGTTGGTCAGGCCCTTCCTGGGGCATCTCCGACAGCGCTTTTGCCTGGTACACCTGCAAAAGGGCCATCGCGTGCAGGGCGGAGGCAGCCTGCCCACAGGAGCTGTAAGCCTTCTCAGTCAGACCGGCTGAGAACTTACAGGCCCGGGACGGGAGGCGCGGCTCACCACGCCAGCCAGTGGCCGTTGGACACAGTTGCATCGCAACGGACCGCTCGACTGGCGGGATCCTCGCGTACGCCATCCAGGGAGGAGAAGGCGGACGAGGGACCGGGCCTCGCACGAACACTATAAGGTGTTTGCCAAGACCTGGTCACCTCATCGTGCACTTCCGGGAAGAAAGGCATTGGGGCGGGACGCTGGACCTGACCAGCGCGACCCCCCCCAAATACCAATCATCCAACCGAGATGGGCCGGGGCAGGGTGGAGGGTTCCACTCGAGCCCGACACACAAGGCGGCCCGGGAAAGCACAGCCGTCAACTCGGGATCCGACTCGGCCACCGCTACTGTCCCGGAGGGCGGCAGCGCGTCCGGATCTTCCTCCCCCGAGGACCCTGGCTCACCTTCCGATGCAGAGATCGACATCCGGTCCGCCGCAGGCGCACCAAAGGTAACGGCTGGACAGTCCGTAGAGGGCCCAGCGGAAACCAACGGCGGCACGACGGGTTGCGGTGCTGATTTCCGCTTCCGCTCGGCGGGGAAGCCCTGACCGTAATCCTCAGGTCACCCTTCCCATACACCGCCAAACCGTCCTTCCGGCCCGGGACGGAAAAAAACGGTCGAACGGGGCATAGGAGAGGGGACCCCCGCTTCCTGAGACCTCAGGAAGGAGAGTCTAGACCTCAGCACCGCGATAGTCATATTCCCGCAATGGGAACATGAACCATCCACAAAAGCTGCTTCAGCGTGCTGAACGCCCAAACACGAGATGCAGCGATTGTGCCCATCAGCAGGGACCAGGGAACGACCGCACCCAGTAACGCACAGACGAAATGACATACTGTCAGGGTTCGTCTGTAAAGCTCTTTTAGAAGGGGAAAGATCAGCTCACTTGTGCTGAAGCACACAGGGAGTGACGCGATGCGCTCAGGTACACCACTCCCTGAACACACCGAGGAACCGGCCCAAATCGCAACACGCACACACACTTTTAGAGTGTTGCTGTTACAACAGCAGTTGAGAGCTTATAGCTCGGCTCCTCGGAAACTCGCGACCTCGCTGGAGTGCCTTCACAACCAACACGAACAGCGCGCTGTTAATCCTCTTCTGAGGCAGTTTTAGTTTCAACTTAAACAAAGTCTGAAGCAGGACACCAGTGTATGGCTCCGAAGCGAAAGACAGAGTGCGATTGCATCTGCTTCCTATTTATATACACCTGTCGGGGGCGGTGCGCATTATGCAAATATCGCACGCCAATTCCATTGGCTTGTTTTAGTTCACACGAAGCTGATAGGGCTCTCTAAGCGATATCCCAATTCGTCGGTCACTACTGACGTACGTCGAACGTGACCGACTGAAAGGGAACCAGACCAATATGTTGTTTCAACTTAAAAATAAAAAATAAAAAATAGTAATTAGTCATCACAAAAAAAGTGTGATAACTAATTTCAACAACTACACCAATTTCAATAATTACTTTGCATTACCTTAATGTTTCGCATGTTCATATTGAACATTTATGATAGAATACTCTGTTAGTCTTTATCTCCCTCTGCTGGTGAGAAATAAGACGATTAAACTTAGAAAGTGCTTATTAATTAAATGCAGTGCTGCACTCAATTCCCGATCTTGAATCCACCCCATCACAAACAGTCAATCTTAAATTAGGATTGACTGTTTGTGATGAATTAGGATTGACTGTTTGTAATGAAGTCAGATATTTGTTCACACTGGGTAGTCTAGGGTTTCTCAGCTCTGGCCGTCAAGGACTGTCCTGCAGAACTGATCCCTGATCAAACACACCTGAACAAGCAAGGTCTTCATGATAACTAGAAAGTTACATACAGTTACAATACACTTTAAAATAATACTTAACCCTGTACTCTGTTACCCTCATTTTCCCCACTTGGGGTCAATTTGACCGCAGCAATTTAAACCTCCAGAATATGATTTTATTTGCAAGGGTTTATGTGTCAGGAACTTTGTTTCTTTACTACTCAAATAACTCTTTAAATAAAACACCCCCCACCCCCCTTCCGCTGCCTCTTATACATCTGGAATACCTATTGCTCATATATGAACAAATTTGCAAATCACAAAATTTCATGACTGACATAAAATTGAAAAAAAAAAAAAAAAAAAAAAAAAAAAAACAGATATTAATGGCTTCATATTATTATACATATCAAATTTGCTAACAAGGGTAATAACATGCCGTGTGGATTACTTTTTTTTGATGGATGGATGCACTTTTTTGGGCTTCAAAATCGTCATTCACTAGCATTATAAAGCTTGGAAGAGCCAGGATATTTTTAATATAACTCTGATTGTGTTTGTCTGAAAGAAGATAAACACAGGATGGCTTGACCCTAGTGGAAAAAAAGGTATACTTTATTGTATTTTAAATATATTCCCTTTTTCTATAGTACACTGCAAATATACTAACAAAAAATGTACTATCATTAAATATATAAAAAGTATATTAGTATCATATTTTCACAATGCAACTTTTAACACACTTTAAAATAATTGTACTTTAGTATATTTTCTAAAAAAATATATTTTAGAAAAATATACTTGAAGTGTAAGTTCAGTTTATTTTTTAAAAGTGTATTTATTTGCACTTTATAAAAATATATTTGAGGTATATTTTAACAGTGTGCTGAAAATGATCATTGTAACAATGCACTGAAAGTATATTTAAAAAATACATTATTTAATATCCTGAAGTTGTAGTGTATCTAATGTTAAATTTGAGTATATTTTTTAAGTTTACTTCTTCATCCTTGGAATTCATTATATTACTTGTGCTTATTTATTTCAGTATGAATGCATTACAAGCCCATTTAGTATATGCAGTGTAGCCTATACAATTTCCAAATATGTGTAAATGTTTATTAAGTTTAAAATGGCAGAATCATTTTACAATCGTACACACAAATCTATATTAAACAACACACCAGCAGCACAAGCAATGCGAAAAAATATGTTGAGTGGTTAAACTTATCGGAATTCAAATGTCTCTTCAACTTGGTCTGTGACCAATCAGATTTTGTTGCTCACTACCTTCAGCCAATCAGAGCTGCTGACGTCACGGTCGTCGTCTGAATCCCCTCGCTCAGTCACTCAGGTGAAGTATAATGTCGCAATGTATAATTTATTTAATAAAACACTGAAAGCGCAATACATCGCTCAATCTTGGGGATTCTGACCAGTTCAATCAAGTGACATCGCAGACTGACCGTGATGGCGACGACAACCGGCTAATCTAATGGCCTACGCGATCCTGAAAGAACCGGAGAAAAGTGCTGCTATTGGGAGGTGAGTTGTAGTCTACCAGTTAACAAACTTTATTTTCTTTTCTTTAACAAACGGAGAGCGATATTTCGGCTTGATATCTCCTTTTTGAGATTTTGTGTGGTGGTTTATGGCACATGTTTGTATGCAGCACCAAAACATTCATATGATTGGTCAAATCGGCCCGTATTCTGTACGATATTAATTCATAAAGTGTTTTATGCTTGACTATGTACCGAAAACAATATCGACATGCCATTCTGATACAGTTACCTGCTGCTAATCCTCATTTACTGTTCAAAAATAGTATTGGTTCAATGTAGGATTTAGACAGACTATTGTAAACGTGAATAAAGAGTTGAACATGCTGTCTTATATCTTTGGTATATTCTGTCAACAGATGTTGTTCTTCACGAGTCTCTGCGGTCATCATTGTGCCATCAGACACAATGAGAAGCTCATCAGAAAATGGAATATAATGTGTAATTTGTATTTGTGTATAGAGGGTCACCATGGTCCAATATTTTTTTTTTTCTTTAATGAAAAACATGGTAAGTTTTGCTGAATCTAAGTTTAAATAAAAACTATGCATTAAACTTTGGGAAAATGTGTTAAACTGTATTTAAATAATAGCACAACTGTATTGTGTGAGATTATGTAATTCAAAGTACAGTAGTCAACGTTTGAAGTGGATCAAAAAAGTTAGGACAACTTTGATTAAATGTTTTGATCCGCTTCAAATGTTGACTATATTATACAAAGTATAAGTAATAACAAAGTGTATTGTTATTGACTGCAAAGTGTGTAATGTTTTTTATTTGGAATAAGCCAAAGGTACTGAGCATACAGTATATACTATTACCTGTAAAATAATATATTCAGTGTATATTGCTTGTGTTTTCTGAAGACACTCGTAATTATTTTGTAATGTAGCCTACTTAAATCACAAATAAAGTGTACTTATAACACAAAGTGTACTCATAACAGAAATAAAGTATATTTATAACAGAAATAAAGTATACTTATAATACAACGTATATTATAACAAAAAATATACTTTTAACACAAATAAAGTATACTTATAACACAAATTAAGTACACTTTAATATCACTAATCAAGCATGTAATTAGTCCCTACACAGACATATACTTAAAGTGTACTAAGTATACTTGAAGTTGTTCCAATTTAGCACACATAAGTATACTAAATATACTTAAAGTTGTATTTTAATACTACTATAGCACACTTTAAATGAACTAATCATTAACACACTTGAAATATACTAATAATTAGTCTTGCTACAAGTATACTTAGTATACTTTTTTTTCACTAGGGCATGCTTTCTCAGGGGATCAGGGACCCTGTCCATTTTTTTCCTGGTGTTTTTCAGAGTCAGTAGAAAGGTCTGTTTTGTGTCCTAAGTTATTGGAGCTGTGACCTTTATTGTCTATAAACTGTTAGTGTCTTAAGGACTTTTCCACAGATAAGCATAATCTTTTCTTTTTTCTTTTTTTTTTTTTTTTCAAAGAAAAATCTGTAAATTTTGGATTTTTAAAAAATTATCTTTAAAATAGAACAGAGGATAATCATGCTTTTTAAATGTATTTATATTTTTGATTAGCTTTTTTCGTGTTAGAGCTTGCAATGCACCAGATTAAAGATGGATACATGAATAACAAGTAAAATTATAAATTATATATATTTTTTATTAAATTATATTAAATTATGGCTATACCTGGCTTATATGCAATATAGTCCAACACAGCCAGAATGGAGGGGGAAAAAAACTGAGGTGATTCAAAAAATATTAGCACAATTACCTAAAATAAAATAAATGAAAATAAACACATTATGTGTGACCGTATTTTTAAGATTTTTTATTTCCCGGGATTCAGACAAGGCTTAAGCATAGTCCCAGGCCCTGTTTACACCTGGTATTAAGATATGTTTTGGTCGATTGGATCACAGGAACATGAGGCAAACACATTCCCGTTTACACCTGGTATATTAATTCTTCTCTTTTGTCCACTTTTAACCACTTCTGTCCTAATTTATTTGAGGGCAGGGTCTATGGGCAGGTAAATGTATGGGTTTTTTCAAATCTTTCGATCTAATGAACAAAATAAACTCACTCAATTTGCATATGAATGAGATGACAAGCAAACATACAGAGAGCATCAGCTTTCGTTTCTGCTCTGATAGCTGCAAGACCACGACAAACGTGGTGAATGTGTGTTAGAAATCAGTAATGGTGAGAGAACATTGTGCTCGGTATGATTTTCGTCCAAACTAAACTTGTCTCCAGCCAATAAAGTTTAAATCTGGCTAGCACACTTCCCATAATGTTTACTCACAGAGTATGTCAGTAGGTGATCTTTTGTGGTAGTTCGAACACATTCCACCCCATTCATCTACGAAAACAATCCGGTCTTTTTCGATGACCCTTGGAAGTTGTCGAAAGTGGCTCTCCAGACTAAAGTACATGTTTGACCTGACCTAGGGCACATTTATAAAAGCTACTTAAATGTCCTAATTGAACTAAGGCCTAATCCTGGCTTAAAGGGGTCCTTGATTATGATTTCACTTTTTTAACTTTAGTTAGTGTGTAATGTTGCAGTTTGAGGATAAACAACATCTGTAAAGTCACAAAGGGGTTACTCAAAGGGAGATATTTTCTTTTACATAAATCACTTTTTAAGGACTACAACAAATGGCTGGTAGGGACTACAATGAGCTTCTTCCTGGGTTGGTGACATCACTTCATAAACAGCAGGTACATACACCCTGCCCCCCGAGAAAACGCACCAAAGGGTGTGAGGCCATGTTGGACTGCTTTAGAGAAGAGGAAAAGTTGTTGTAGTAGAGTGTTGTTGCCATGCGTCATTTACGCCGGACTGCTTCACAAATGAGGATCAATTCAATGCTGGATTTACACAAAAGATTAACATGATGGCACATGCTAGTCCTTGAGTTGAATCAACTCCACAGCAACTACATAAATGTATCCACTAACGATTCAGAAACGTCTAGTTGCATTCTACAAGTTGTAACTTCTTCCTGAGTCTCTCCATCAGTGTCCGACTCCAGTTTGAACAATGTAAGGCTAAACACTGTTACTGACAATCGTCAGTTTGGCAGCGTGAGATTCTCCAGATTTGTTGTTGTTGAGCAACTGAAGCGCAAGCTTTTAAAACTTTGCCCTCTTATGGAAAGGGGACTGGGAGCAGCAGCTCATTTGCATTTAAAGGGTCTGCAGAGTCTCAATGTTCACTGCACAATATTTGACCCCAAATATTGGGGGCGTACATATTAATTATCCCGACTGTTACGTAACAGTCAGTGTTATGTTGAGATTCGCCTGTTCTTCGGAGGTCTTTTAAACAAATGAGATTTACACAAGGAGGAAACAATGGTGTTTGAGACTAACTGTATGTCATTTCCATGTACTGAACTCTTGTTATTCAACTATACCAAGGTAAATTAAATTTTTGATTCAAGGGCACCTTTAAGTGTCGGTAGAACTATTTTTAAAATTCATAAAAAATAAATAAAATGAAACTGTTTACTGCAAACTTCACCTGATTCTTGTTATACATGTTCCCAAGTACCACTGTGGTGATCTTCATGTTGATTTTCTGTTTTATTCTTTAATAATTATATGCAAGTAGCGATAGTTCATTCAAAGTTTACTCAAGTGGAAGAATGTGACAAACATTGTAATAAACTTAGGCTTACTAGCACTATGCATTATATTTTTAAAAAGTAGATTATCTTAATATCAAAACCTTACATTTTCTCTGGACTCAATGATTAACACATGTCTGACCATTGGAACGAATCAAAAAAAAAAAAAAAAACAACTAGAAAATCGCATTCATGATGATTTATGGTGATTTTATTTCCGTTAGACCTTTGCCTATTGACGCTGATGCATTAAAGAGGAGGGGCTCCCCTGTTCCAAGATGGCAGCTCTATTGACGCATTCGTTCCAATGAACTGCCGTAGCCAAGGCGACATCTAGTGTATATATCTATGGTAAACACCGACTCGGTACTTCCGCCTACGTCAAGCGTGACCTTTTCAACGTAATTGTGTATTATGTGACGCCACGAACACGCATAGCATAACAGAGCAAGGGGAGCATTTGTGCTTACAAAACTTACATTTTTTAATTTTTTTTTTTTTAAATGACTGATCGTTTCACTAGATAAGACCCTTATTCATAGTCTGGTATCGTTTAAAGCCCTTTGAAGCTGCACTGAAACTGTCATTTGGACCTTGAACCGTTTGGTGCCCATTGAAGTCCATTATATGGAGAAAAATCCTGGAATGTTTTCATCAAAAACCTTAATTTCTTTTCGACTGAAGAAAGAAAGACATGGACATCTTGGATGACATGGGGGTGAGTAAATTATCAGCAAAAGTTTTAAGTGGACTAATCCTTTAATATGCATAAAAATATGTGTAAATGTGTAGGAAGAACATACGTTGGGTAATAAACCCAAACATATATATATATATATATATATATATATATATATATATATATATACTGTATAGGCTTGGAAAGAATATGTATAAATTTTAAAATGTTATGCTCTTAATGTTAATGTGTTAGATTCAGTTGTATAAATTCAAACTTAGTAGTTAAGTAATGCAGTGTTTTTATATTTGCTTTCTTTTGTGAGAAACTGATGATTCCAGTCTACTAATGAAGTGAAACTCCACATGCAATCTTGAGTATATTCACACACACACACACACACAAAGATTCTTAATCAGTGACCATTTCTTTCTGTATCTTCTCATTGCATTTACATTGCACAAAAACAAGGGAAACATTCTTTTTTTCTTTTTAATTTTATTTGTGATATTCCAGATGATGGAAGGTTAAGACTTCTCTTGAAAGTCAATAAAAAAAAAGATCTAAATAATTACAAGGCTTTTCCACTGTTTAACAAACACCTGCTTCTTTAGCACACACATTCTCATTAGATGTTACATGGGGAGTAAAACAGGTGCAGTGATCCTTGAATATGATGTTTATTTTTCTGAAGAATGATTATATTGGTGCAGAGTAAACGACAAGACAAAATGTTTCTCAAGTCCTCCAGACCGCATGACAGCTCAGTTTGCAATGGCTGAATATTTGGAGACTGATGAGTTCTTAATGTCACAAACACACGCGTATGACAGCGAAGTGATGCCTGAGATGAAGGTAAGAATTTATTCATCCTCATCATCATTGTCATCATCATCCTCATCATCGTCATCCTCATCATCCTCATCTTCACCATCATCATCATCCTCATCTTCACCATCATTGTCATCCTCATCCTCATCCTCATCCTCATCGTCATAGTCATTTTCATCATCAGGGTTGATTTTGCCAGTCATCACATCTTCGATCCAGGTGTCAAGCTCGTCAGCGGTGGGCATGTCCTCATCATCATCCATCTCCATCCACACACTATCAGCCTGAGAATCAGACAGACAAGATGAATTAGAGTTACTGAGAAAGAGACGGACAAACACAATTAATAATATAGAATAATCACAAATTTCGAAAATCTCCATGAGATTTAAAATGAGCTTGATGCACTTATATCAGACCTACTTAATTCAGATGGCTCTTTCCAACCTCTCCACTAATAATAATCACTTGTATGGAAACATCCTGACTCTTAATAATAAAGATTCTTTATTGGTATCAATGGTTCCCTGAAGAACCTTAAACATCCATGGAAGCTTTCCATTGCACAAAAAGTTATTTATAGTGGGAAAAGGTTGTTTTGATTATTAAAATTTTATTTCACACTAAGAAAAAAAGAAAAAAAAAAATCTTTTAAAAATTGATCATCAAAAATGGTTCTACTATGACACTGCTGCGAAGACCCCCTTTTAGAACCTTTATTTCCAAAACCGTATAATCTAAATCGCACTTACATGATCACTGCCATTAGAGACATGAAAGAAAATTATGTTCTCACATCCTCAACATCCACCACACCAATCTGAGGGGAGGAGAGGTCAATGCCAAAGGTCTTCTCCCAGTATGGCACCATCTGCAGGGATAGAGAGAGGTCAAAGGTCAAACCTCGGTTCATATGGTACAGTACAGTACTGGTACAGTAGTTCACTGTGAAATGTCATATTTGTAAGTGAGCGATCACTCTTGAAAAACTTCAAAAACTATTTTAAATTTTACTGCAGGGTTAAATAAAAAAGGTTTCTTTTCCATTAGGGGGATGGATTTTTTATTTTTTATTTTTCCCAGAAATTACGCTGTTCCATAAAGATAAATAGGCTACATCTGTTCTGATTGTCATATCTTTTTTGGAAAAAATAAATAAACAAACAAATAAATTCCTTGGAGGTTTTTAAAGCTGATGTGTGCTACATACTACATTAAACTTATTCAGTGGTCAGATTTCTCCTGAAGAGGGCAGCAGAGTCAAACAGATCGAGAAAGTGTTGAAGCACCTGCTCTAAATGTCAGTAGTATTAATTACATGCATGATTTTATAACAGCTGAGCATATAATGTGTTGTATATGTGATATAATGTATTGTGTATGTCATTAAACTGATTTTATGAATTATGAAAGTATGTATCTTCTATATCAACAATAGCACCAATGAAATATGTAAAATGACATCAACAATGTAGATTTGTTCATATCCTATAAACAACAACAACAAAAACTGCATTTTATCCAAGGCATCTTGTAAAAGGTACATCATTCAAAAAATTATCAAAGTTATGTTTAATGTTTCTGGATTCAGTATTTTTGTGGTTTGTCATACCAATGGAAAGTCATCAGGATCAATCCAGATGATGCTTAAATCTGGGTTCTCTGTGTTTTGTTGAGCCACTTCCTTCAGGATCTCCAGGAACTCATAACCGTCTGGTAAAAGTCAACATTCAGTCATTTGGTGTCAGTATATGAAATCCTTCAAAGACTCTCAAAAATAGTGGCTTATTGTACTGTGGCTTATTGTACTAGTGTTTACCAGGGTCAGACTCCTCAGCAAAAGCAACAATGTGCTGTCCATTAATATCATCTTCCTAAGACCAATAGAAGACAGTAACTGTCATGATAATGATCAGGTGTTGCAGAAATGAAATGATATACAACATCAACATTTTGCAAATGTTGCCGTAATGACTCTGCTACTGTTTTTTTTTTTTGTTTTTTGTTTTTAATTAAAAACCATTATAAAAACATAAATACACAAACCAGAAACATTTAAATGTAATTTAGAATAAATCTGTGAAAATAATTGTTTTAAACTGGGGTCATCTTTTAAGAGACACAAAAAAGATGAAAAAAAGGAAGAAAAAAAAAAAAGGATTTTAGGACTATTAAAGTTAGCATGTAAACTTAAGATATTAATTAAAAATGTTTCATTTAAAATAAGAGTCCATTTCACATTCATCAAATTAAAAATATTATAATATAATAATATTATTAAATTAATAATACAGTGGAGCTCAAAGGTTTACATACCACTTGCAGAATACACAAAAATGTTAATCATTATAACAAAATAAGAAGGATCGTGAAAATTGCATGCTATTTTTATTTAGTACTCTCCTGAATAAACTATTTAACATAATAACAGATGTTTACATAAAATTCCACAAGACAAAAAAAAAAAAAAAAAAAATACAGCTGAAAAAAAACACAAACAAACAAAAAAAAAACTGTTCAAAAGTTTACATAGCCTCGATCCTTAATACTGTTTTCAGCTTTTTTAATAGTTGTGCTTGAGTCCCTCAATTGTCCTCAGTGTGAAAAGGTGGATCTTAAAATCATACAGTCACTGCTGAAAAGGGTATGCAAAACATGCAGGAAAATCAAAGAATTTGCAAGATATGGAGGATTTTTCTGAAGAACAGAGCTCAGTTTAACTGCTCAGGACAAACAAGGGACTCATGAACAACCATCACATCATGGATCATCCAGGTAATGACACACAGTATTAAGAATCAAGGGTATGTAAACTTTTGAACGGGGTGATTTTTATAAATTCAGCTATTTTTTGTCTTGTGGACTTTATGTAAACATCTGTGGAATAGTTTATTCAGGACAGTTGTAAATAAAAAATAACATGCAATTTTCATGAACCTCCTTATTTTGTTAAAATTATTAACATTTTTGCATATTCTGCAAGGGGTATGTAAACTTTTGAGCTCAACTGTATAACTGTATTACATTTTTTTTTCCTCTCACAGTAAATGGGTTTTTACTGTATACATAAAACTGTTGTTAGGACCATGTGGTCAAAAACTTTTATAATGTAATGTAAATTATAATGTAAATATAATGTAATTATAATTTTATAATTTAACACTCTCCAAAATATGATTGCAGTAAGATCAAAACATAATTTATAGAGTGGGGGATGAAGTCACAGCAACAGGACTGAACATAAAGATTAAATTTCCTGAGAAAGACTCATACTGCACATAAAGAGCAAATACTGTAAAAGTATATAAAACAAATATTTTTGAATTCCCTGTATAGACTTTGTTGAAGTTAGTTTTGGATAAAGGATTGACTTAATTACCCAGATCTCATACATGCTGTGGGGCTCCAATTTTCTTAGAGTTGGTCTAAAGTAAGTACAAAAATAAGTAACAAGTAAGAAAAAAATATATATTTTTATAAATATTTTTTTATTAATGTATAAATGAACAGTGTTAACCTGTCATGTTCCTCAATGTAGCTAATGATGTCCTCCTCCATGTAGGGTTTGCCAGGGATGGTGACAGGTTTGCTCATGAAGGGCTCATAGAAATCCACTTCATTCATCTGCAGGTTTAATTTCTTAGCAATCTGGAGACAATCAGAGACACATGAATGAATACATAGCTCATTAAAGTGCCTCTATGTTTTTGGGATATTACCTATGATGCAGTGTGTGTAATATAGATATTTGTCAATGTAAAAGGTCTGCAAAGTTTCAAAGATCAAAGTGCAGATAAATGGAATTATTGTCTCCCAAAAAAAAAAAAAAAGAACCAATTCTGAATTGCCTGAAACGAGTCATCAGTAACTCCAGTACCAAATGGGACACTTCATATGCACTTTCTTGTGGACTTACAATGGTCACCATGTGTACGTGAAGTCCACGAGACCACAGGGTGTCACATTGACACTTTACGTTTCAGAGGGGTGCTCACAAGTGCCCCCTTTGCAGTCGATATGTGAGTGATCTCTGCAGCAGACTTCTTCCTAACAGTCAAAGCGGCTATTCGTCATGAAAGTGCGGACTAGTAGTAAGACCGTGAGTGTTTAGGGTGCCATTTGGGACAGGGCCTTACTTCCTGCGGGTTTTGTAACAGATTTGCATAATGCCAGCCTGTGGTCTTCACTTGCTGCCTATGAACAGCATCTACTTTAGCCAACACTGTATTTGTAGCTGAGCCTGGAAGAGTTTGGTTTATGTTGTCGACATAAGAAGATGCTGTTTTCTGTGCTGCCAAAGCAAATCCACTTTGATGCACTTCCAAAGGATGAGAACTTGGGCTGGAATTGGTACTTTTCATTTCACTCTAGAGCCGCATGATTAATCTTAAATGCTTGATTAATCTTAAATCTTAATTTTTTAAATGCTTCTAGTCTGCTTTCAAGGGTTCATTATTTCATATCACACAAGACAACTTATGTTCCCTTTCAAAAGAGAACTTGCACTGCATCCTGAGACACATATGGGGAATGCCTTCATGTGACTGGTATCTGAAGCAACTGTCAAATCACGGCAATTAACCCTTCGCAAAGACCCGCCCCCCTTAGTTACTGTTGCTTTGTCCGACAAGCCGTGGCGCTTTCACACCACACGCAGTGAAAAATACATCGCGGAGCAAAGAGGATACTGACAACACGTCGACAGACAAGACAAAGCAGGTAACTTATGATATTAAACAAAGTCCCAGCTTTCAAACTTTGTAATTTTTTAAGAAATTCAAATAATAAAACCTGTTTTGTGGCTCTTTAATGTGTCGTGACAGATTGCTGTAGCGCCTCAGCTCAAGAGGCTCGTAAACCGATCATCTCTTCCTACTAGTTCATTTATTGCATCCAGGGATGGGCAGTATTTATGATACATGTATTTCAAATACAAAATAGTATTTTGTAATTTGTTTTTGATAGGGTTGATGAAAATGGCTTTGTATTTTGTATAAAAATACTTTAGTTTTTTGTAGTTTTAAAATACTGTAAAATACTTTGTAAGAAGTCTACATGATGACATAATAACAATGCAGCCTCTGATTGGTGCTTATTCAGTAGTTTGCCCAGACTTGTTGAGTTCAGAACAGATGTTAAGTTTTAGAATAGTTTACCAATTTACATAATGCTCTTGAAAACTATTATACCGAGCAGCAGCCCTCCATATTTATGATTTAAAATCAATTGATTGATTGACCCTTCGTTACCAAATACCAAGTAACTAAACTAGGATACAACTATGAGTCATTCGCAAACTGTTAAATATTAAACTGTTGGTTACTTTAAAACTAACTGTCTGAATATGAATATTTGATCTGTTAAAGCCACAATATGTAAATTTTCGCCGCTAGATGTCGCTTATCCTTGATTTTGTGGAATCATGGGATGTGTTTTCTTCATGTCTACAGCCAGTGGAAAAGAATCGGGTTGGGACTCGGGCAGAAATCATGTTCATGGATGAGATTATTAACGTTACTGTGGTATAAAGCAGAGCAAGGCCTGAACGAGACCAATGGAGCGATTGCTAATGAGAGACGAGCGTGACTTGAGAGCAGCAGAACTTTTATTATGCCACAGTCACCGCTTGCGATTTTTCGATCTAGTGTATGTGGGGTAACGCAGTGCTGTTTATCATATTAGATACATTTGTGTGTTGAAAGTTGTTATAATGCTACTCTGCGTTCACATGGCAGCTGCTATGCGACATTGTTGCACACTGCAGTAAGCTAGATCGATACGAGGCATGGTAAAACATGGTACTCACAGTAACAAGAAGCTATATAACATGATTCGTTTTCTGTCAATGAATGAATCTAAACAGTTCCTCATCTGTCTAATAAAACATATAATATGTCTTATTAGACAGATGAGGAATATAATGCGTCTTTGGTGTTTCCATGGTTTCTGCAAAATAAAACCAGAACTTGAGGGTAACACAGGTATATATCACAGGCACAGTGTGTCGCCTATTAATTGTGTCCTGGTTAAAATTGCTTATTTCTCTGGATTTAAACAATCTTGGAAACATTTGGGATAATGTAAATACAAAAGTCAACAAAATATATAACATTGTTCTAGTGGTTTTAATCCAAATCCTACTGTACATATTGTGCCGTTAACTGGTTGCATATGTCAGATTTATTGCATGACTCAGGCAGTTGCTATCAAACATTGTTTACTTAAAGGTCCCGTTCTTCGTGATCCCATGTTTCAAACTTTAGTTAGTGTGTAATGTTGTTGTTAGAGTATAAATAAAATCTGTAAAATTTTAAAGCTCAAAGTTCAATGCCAAGCGAGATATTTTATTTAACAGAAGTCGCCTACATCGAACGGCCAGTTTGGACTACATCCCTCTACTTCCTTCTTTAATGACGTCACTAAAACAGTTTTTTGACTAACCTCCGCCCACAGGAATACACAAGAGTTGCGTTTGTAGAGTGTGTTTGTCGCCATGTCGTCGAAACGCTGTTATTTTCATCCCGCAGTCCAATCACCGGGTCTGATTCCGGCTCAAATTGATAGGGTAAAATTAAAGACATGTTTACAATAACACTGAGCGCGTGCATCTCTACGTTATGGTAAGAGGCGTGACCTTTCTGGGCAAGGAGCGCTAAACTGCTGTCGAATCACAACACAGGAACCGCTGGCACAATCAGAACTCGTTGCGTATTTCTGAAGGAGGGACTTCATAGAACAAGGAAGTCATCAGCCCGTTTTTATGACAGTGGAAACAGCGGTATACAGATAAGTAAATTATGTGAAAAATACTGGTTTTTTTTACACGCGAAACATGAACGCATGTTATATTGCACACTATAAACACAATCAAAGCTTCAAAAAAACACGAAAAACGGGACCTTTAATCAACTGAGTCAGTGTAATGGTGAAGGGATAGATCTAATAGGCCAATTGATGGAAGGTTTGCGAAGAAATTTCATGCTCCCTTGTAAAAGTATTTTTCAGTATTTTTAAAATACAAAAATACAGTAGTTTATTTTGATACATGGTGTGGCTGCTGTATTTTGTAGTTTTTGATACACTTAAAATTAAGCTGTTTGGTATTTTATTTTAACCCTTTAACACGTACGATCACACTGGTGTGATCAGTCTTGGCTGGTCCCTGGAGCGTACGATCACACCGGTGTGATTAGAACGTTCAGTGCATCGCGTGATCAACTGCCAAATTCAAATGTGCGTGCGCGCTTTGGCTGGCGCTAAACCAGAGACGGACGCGCGCAGCGCTTTTCATATATTACATATATGCAGTGTTTTCAACCAAATAATGTTTATTTTAGGTTTCAGAGATTTAAATACACATGAGTACTAACAAAACAATATATTTAGAGTTTGTAAAATACACAATGATGTCTATAGAAGCGGAAATAACAACCCTTTCCATTATAATTAGACGACACGTTTTATTCATATCAGATTGTGAAAGTAACTTTAAAGCTTACTCTATTCTTCCCCAGTTCACCGACTCACTTACTTTCATGTATTTCGGGAGAAGTGGATAAATTCACGGGTTGTAAATCCAACAGATCCAATTCACTGTGCGGCGCAAACTAACATGGCGGCGCCCATCGCTCATATGGCTCAACTAACATGATCGTTATAAAGGTGTTTAAACTGCAAAACACATCCACTTGCACATATTTGTCAATCGGAATATTAGATATTTCATGCTATAGTCAACAAATTTGTGAATATTTTGAATAACAAAGGAAAAATTAAATGAAAGCAGATCATCAGCCATACAGCGCTGCGGTGTGTCACATAACAAGCGATGACGCGTCACCATGGAAACCATAAAGTGATACGTTCTAAATAACGGTCGCTTCAAAAAACTCATGCTGGGGGGTTAGCCAGAATATTTAAAACTTACGTGCGAAAGGGTTAAAATACATTTTGATGCATTTTTGCCTAACCCTGATTGCATCAAATAAACATGAATGAACATGAGCAGGAATGTTGTTTCAAATGCGGAAAGACATCAATACACACCATTTTTCAAGTTTAAATCCATCGAGGTTAATCTTCTAACTCCTGACTGCTTTGATGGACAAAATGGCAGATTCAACGTTCTGATTGGGTAGATCGCTTGTCAATCAAACTCCCTGCGAAGGATCAATTCTATTGGCTAATAGTGCAACCAGAAAGTAAAGAAGGGGCGCCTAGAAAATATGCCGTTCTCTTTTCATCTTCAGGGACTGTTTGTTTGTAGCGAACTGTTCTATCAAGGTAAGAAGAAGTCTGTTAAACGTTTCAAGTGGTGACATGACTTGTGCGTTTGGGTGAGGAACATGCACGCTCAGTTCTCGAGGGAGCTGTTTGCGTTCATTGCAAACATTTCCCCTTGAGGACGCTCTGCTCTCTTTTGTCCATGAGTTCAAGAGAGGCGTGACTCTCTTGCATGAACCAGCAGTTGACAGAGCGTTCTGCTGGATGAGGATGCACTTTCCCTGGGTTCCTCTGGTACAGCAGACAGTGCTCTACTGGCAGCATGCCAGGAAGAGCAGGATATGGTTGATGAGGGTGAAGAAGGTGATATATCTGACCCCTCGTGGCCACCATGTCCTACGTATGATGATCTGTTGAGCGTTATGGAATGCACTTCAGGTAGACTTAAGCTGTTGTGAGAGTGTGTTAGGAAAGAGACCCCTCGTGGTAGATTAGACAAGAGGTTTCTTTCCAGCCATAACCCCGTGAGCTTTCCATTCCTTCCAAATCTCCACACTGAGATCGAGAAGGCATGGAAGAATCTGTATTCAGCCTGCATTCACAGACATAGACATATATTTATGCCAATGTTAAGGGGATGCACAAGCACAGATATGTGGAAATGCCCCCCATTGACAAGACATTTGCAAACTATCTTGCAGGTGGGGCGGCATCTTCCCTTAAAGCTCCGGCCCTGACTACAAAGGTGCTCAAGGGCATACGTGACAGCGAGTCAGGCTGGTGCTTCACTTTATACTATGTGCTTCAAGCATACCAGGCTGATCTGCTGAAAGACTTGGACCAGGGCCAGGGTCCTTCCCCTGAGGCAGTATCTGAGTTGCACCGCTCCACAGATCTAAGCACTAAGTAGACTGCCACCGTGAGCAGTGGATTGATGGCGGCAATGGTGGCAACAGAGAGGCACCTGTGAGTGGACCAGGCGGACATCGGGGAGAAAGAGAAAGGGTTTCTCCTTGATGCCCTGGTCTCGCCGACTGCACTTTTTGGTGCCTCCATTGAGACCTCCATTGAGGGGGCCCTGGCCCATCTTGGTTCGAAGACCGCAGACAGAGCCAGAGGGATAGCATTGCCTCCTGGGCCCCTCCTCCTTCGAGGATTAGATGCAGGGAAAAGAAACAGGATCTGAGGGAAGTGATCCAATGCCCAGCACCTGTGAGGTGATCCTTCCCTCTGAGGGTCTTCTTTTTTCTCTTCCCCCCTGTACTATTCTTCCCCTACAGGTACTTATAACATCAGGCCTGAAGCCTGGGCCAACAATGAGTTTGTTCCATCAATTGGAACCCCTCTGAAGGCCCAACGCCAGGCTTGGTAGTGAGTGCAGCCTTTCAGACTGCCACTTTATCATTTTCCCTGTTGTGAGTTGGGTTGGCCTCCTCTCTTTTTGAGAACTGTCTGTTGAGGCCACCGCTCCACTGAGCACACAGGAAGGTCATGAATATGGGTGTTTTGGCCCGCCTTGGGCCACCCCTTTTATGCGGCCTAGGCTTAGTACTTTTGGAATATGTCTAACTAGACAGAGGTAGTTTTTGCTTTTGCATCTACACCTCCTAGTCTGCGGTGGCTCAATGTAGGCTGCTCCCAGGAGAGCCTCTCCAGTCCAATACTTGCAGCTAGGGATCCTAGTAAGCCTCCTCTCACTGTAAGAGTCATCCTGCCGGATTGAGCGTTGTTAAGTTTCCTGTCAGTTAGAGAGTCAAAGCGCTTGTGCTGAAGCCTACGTTCTCTAGGGCCCTGGTTAATTAGTATTATCTGGCTTGTGACCTTTGAGCAGGTTAAGCTTAGCTCAGACAGCAACCTGTCTTGGAGCGAAAAATTTTTTGTTTAGACTTGCACCTTTAGTTTTGCTTCATGTCAAGCTGGTATTTAACTCCCCTTGTTCAGGGACCAGTGCTTTACTCCCAGAGCTCTGAAGTCCCTTGTGTCCAACACCAGTGATGCTCAGGTCGAGCCGACTAAGTGCTCCCTCCTATTCTGAATGGTTTTTGAGTACGCTACCTCAGAGCTCAGCCATTAGCCCTGAGCTCATACATGTGTTATTATGGAGTAGTAAGCCCTGTATAGTGGCCTCCTCAACAGTCTGGTTGCATGAGACCTGTACTCCCCTTGTTTTAAGGGTAGAAAGTGATATGCTGATTACATCACTTGTGTGGCAATGTGAATGAGTATTCCAACCTCTGGTTCAGTATCTCTGTTAGATTAATTTCCAAATTGTTGGCCCTCCTTGGTCCGCCCTTATGGTGATTCTCTGGGTCGAGCTACATCCTTAGCACTTCTAGCAAGTTTGTGTGTCCTGGCTCCCTGTAGTACACAGATCGAGACACAGACACAGGCTCCCAGGAGCACCCCTGAATCTAGCCCCAGGGCTTGGTTGATACTTTACTAAGTTGAGCTTGGATGGTACTCCTCTCATGTTAGAGGGTCGTTTTGTAGAGTACCTCGCTTGCTGAGTCTGGTCAGAAGGTCAAGGGACTCACGTTAGATCTCCCTGGTAGATTAGCTTTTTAATTTTAGAGCTGTAGGCACTCCTTTCTTGAGGTACGTCCTAGAGAGTTTGCTCCCTGAGTTTGCTCTGTGAGGTCGAAAGATACTTGTGTACTCCCTTGTCAGATCAGCTCCTGTTAGAGCTGGAGGTATTTCTCTCATATGGAACCCTATTAGGAGTGCCCAGACTCTAGAGTGCTCTTTGAAAAGTGCTCTGTATGTCCAGGGTCGAGCAGAGTGTCTCCCCTCATTTGTCAGGGTTTGGGAGGCACTATGCTGAGTCCTGCTCCCCAGGATACCAGTCTCTTTGTCCGGTGTGCATTGGTTACTGCTTTGTCTGCAGTCTCTCTCATTTGGCTACCTTCTCTGAGGTAAAATATTAAGAGACTCTGTTCGGAAACAGACAGGTTGTTGGCTAGATTGAGTCTCTAGTTGGACCAGGTCAGCCTCCCTGGTTGCTCTAGGAGTTGACACAAAGTCCCCCTAAAACATGACTGGCTAGGGCTCCTTTCAGTCCCTTGGCCAATACTCCCTTAAAGGAACCCCTTCTCAGTGAAGACTCTGGTTCCAAAACCTTGAGTGGCCTTTGATAAGTCCTTCTTTTATTTCATGAAGTCATTTCCTCATTTAGGAGTGATAGTTTGGATAGTGGCCATAGGGAGTAATGTCAATCACAGCCATTTCTCGGCATGCACTTCCCTCAGCATGGTGGTGTGGGTATTTTGTTCCCCATATGTGTCTCAGGACGCAGTGTGAGTTCCCTTTCGAAAGGGAACATCTTGGGTTACGACTGTTACCCTGGTTCCCTGAGAATGGGGAACGAGACACTGCGTCTCCCTGTCATGCCTCCGGGCTGCCTGCGTACAGTCCCTTCAGACGATAAGTGGACAACATGCTTTCTAGGTGCCCCTTATATACTTTCTGGCCGCACTAGTATTACGTTTTCCTACTTAATCCTAATAATAATTTGTTTGCATATTGCATTTAAGTTGACAGTTTTGGTGGAAACGCTGTGACACAACAGCATTTACTTGAAATATAGATCTTTTGTAACATTATGTCTTTACTGTCACTTTTGATCAATTTAATGTGTCCTTGCTGCAGAAAAGTATTAATTTCTAAATAAATAAATTAATGGGATTTTTACTTGCTATATAAGCACACTTTAATTACTTTTCATTTAATAAATGGGGTGTGCAAAAACAGGCATCATAGTCACAGTCATGTCAGTTTCCCTTTTTAAATGAATGAATGAATGAATGTATAAATGTATGAATAAATCGAATGAATGTGTGAAAGCACCTACTTTTGGCTCAAAGGTGGCAAAGAACTTGATGAAGGGATGAAATTCCTCAGCTGCGTCATCATACTCAATGAAGTCTGAGAAATAACAAATTTGGCATGATGGAAGTTGCTTGTTAAAATGAATTTAGAAAAAAGTACAACCTTAGCTGGAATCATCTCCTGAAATTATCTGGAATTTTTTATCAGAGTTTGTACATGGCAAACCCTAAATGGCATACTTACGTGAAGATTTCTCACTCTTGAAGTAGCCCATGAGTTTAATGTCCTCCTCGATGTTATGAAAGCCTTTGAGCTCTCTGTCATTACTGATGATCTCCACTGGTTCCTCAATCACCTGATAGAAGAACTATTAAATTACAAGTGACCTTTGGGTGTGTGATCTATAATCATGATGTATAATCGCTCACATCATAGAGGAATTCCAGCAGAGTGCCAGCTGCCAACTCGCCATCATACTCAATGATCTCATCATCGGCAAAGACATAGATGCTGTCCACCTCCAGCAGGCCTGCAGAAAACAAGCATCTGATTATAATCCAATGATAGTCCAAACTTTACTTTTAAAGTCAGAATAAAATGTTTTAATGATAAGAGTGTTGTTCTAGTAACAAAAAATAATATAGATCAAGGAACATGCTTTATTTTTTACAAATTGCATTAAAGCAATAGTTCCCTCAACAATTAAAATCTGTTAAACATTTATTCAGCCTCATGTCCAACTTGCATGACTTTTACAAATGCAATTTCAGTCTGGTGCTCAAAAAAAGTTATATGGACTACCTTTATAGAAGGTAAAACTTTACAAAAAGGTCCCATTAGTTACCATTAGTTTTCCATGATACAGAGCATTTATTTAATTTTTTGTTCACCAACAGTGTATACTTCAACAGACTGATGGCTACTGAAAACCGAAGATAAGAATTGTATTACAGGCTGTAAATGAAAGAATAGGGATTTCAGATGCATTCGTAGGATGTGATCAGAGATTACCCAGCTTCTTAGCAAATGCTCTGTCTTTCTTTGAATCCACCAGGCCGAATCCAACATCCTCATCCTCAAAATCATCAAGCACCTGGGCAGCAAGCTGTGGGAACAGCAAAGAGTTTATTGTAACCTGTGCAAGTCTAACTCTGAGACATAGTCTAAATGCAGAGCAGTTCTTTACTAATTGTGCAATCCTTTAAGAGTAGGCCATTCAGAACTACAGCCATAAAACACAACCTCTTTCACACTCAATATAGTCAAAGCCCAAACAAGGCACAAGGCCATCAATGCACATGCCAGAAGTGCTGCCTTTGTGCCTTTTAAATCTGTGTGAAAGAAGCTAGAGATAGACAAGAGATCTGACCAATGCAGGGTCTGTTCAGATCAGGCATGTAAAAGACTGGACACATAGGCACAGGTGCAAATGTATGTATGCTGTTGCTTAGGTCAACCGCATACATAAACATACAAACAGATCAATGCACACTATGATTATCAACACAACATAAGCATGTGACCATTCTATCATTTTAGCTTGTATACACACATGCTTGAAATGAATGCATAATGTAAACACAATAGTAATATTCAATTATCATATTAAAAATACAATCAAAAATAGCATAAATAATTATTTACCTTCACGTGGAGAAATGGGAGCTTTTAGCGGAAGTTCTACCCAGAAGACTCTAATGCACGTCATTACTCATTATCTAGCCAATCATTACACGTCACCTGAGTATATAAGTTCCGTTCCCACCCACTATTATGTTTGCAGTTACCTACGCCGGCATTCACCTCCTCCTCCCCACCACCACAAGGTCGGTCCCTGTCCATACATCGGGGGTAGGCTCCACCCCTGCCTTCATCTTAAGGCAGGATCTGCAAACGTCACAACCCATGTAAAGATAATAATTCCACAAATAACTGCAATTGCAGGTTTCAAACAGATATGGTGACAAAGAGGCAAAACTTATGGACTACAGCTTTAAATAGAGTACACTTTTATTACCATGTTTCTTAACACATGCAAGAACACTTTTAAAAAGTGCACTTTGAAACAATGTCTAATTAAAATTTAATTTAAAGTGCATTTTAAATAATTGTTTTATAATTCTGTGAGATCAACAAACTTGTCAAACCACTATTTCGTACTATTAAGACCTTTCTGAAACTTTTCAGAGAGTACTGTCTTTTCAGACTAGTACTGTCTTTCAGTGGCTTACTTCATATCTCTTGGACAGGCAGCAATTCATTAGCATTAATAAGCTCAAATCTCGCTCTGTCACTGTTTCCCATGTACCTCAAGGATCTGTTCTTGGTCCATTTCTATTTCTAATCTATATGCTTCAGATCATCCAGTGTCATGGTCTTAATTTCCATTGTTATGCTGATGATACACAAATCTATTTTACCTTTCCGCCCAATACTGTTTTTTCTCCCCCTTCTCTCACTTCCTACAGTATGTGTTTATGGGTTTAACTGAAGAAATGCTATATTAAACAGTACAGTAATAACACATCAATAATTTGTGTATTTAACAAACCAATAAATAAAATTATATAAAATCATGTGAAAACTATAACATACAAAAAATATAAACACAAAATTTTGCACTTTGATATCAAAACTGAATACAGGAACAGAAAGGACACGATTCTATCTAAGATCTCTACAACCTGTCAAGATACTGTGGAAACCCAACTCAGATTATGTAGAAAATGCTCACGCTCCCTTCAGTCTACCAGAGTATGTTGATTTACCCTTATAAACTGATAATTCTGATTATGTTCAAGATGCATACATGTTCAAGATGTTTTGTTCAACAAACAAACAAACAAAAAAAAACTTAGCGATCAGGTGTGAAATGAGAAGTGTCGGGGGTAACACATTACAAGTAACATGCATAACGTAATCAGATTACTTTTTGATGTAAGGAGTAGAGTAACGCATTACAAGTAATGTACATTATGTAATCAGATTACTTTATGATGTTACAAGTAAAGTACATTTCTTTTTTTATCTAAAACTTTGAAAGTTGTTCTTCACCAGCTGCAGAGCTTTTTGAACGAAAATAAGGTTTTTGATGTCTTCCAATCAGGTTGTAAGCACTTGTAAAAGCTTTAAATTATGTTTTAATGGCCACTGACTTAGGTGACTCTGTTGTATTGGTACTTTTAGAATTAAGTTCTGCATTTGATACAGTTGACCATGAGGTCCTTCTTACTTGGCTACAGAAAGTTGTGGGCATCAGAGGAACTGCACAAAGTTGGTTTCAGTCATACCTTAAAAATATAGGCTTTTCGCTCAATATAGGAGGATGCCATTTTGCCATCTTTATTGTTTTCTGTATGCTTACCTTTTGGCTCTATATTTGAAAAGCATGGCTTGTACTATAATTGTTATGCAGACGATACTAAACTTTATTTGCCCCTACAGCCCAAAAATGGCTCAGACTCCATCTGTGCCTGTCTTTCCGATGTCAAAGCCTGGATGACAATATTTTTTTTTTAAATCTAAATGAGAGTAAAACAGAGATCATCGTGTTTGGCTCTTCTGAAATCCCAAACATTTCTCATTAAATTCTGGTGTTTTATCTTCTTCAGTTAAGTCATATGTCAAAAACTTGAGCGTCTTATTTGATGGTGCACTTAAATTTGATATGCAAATAAATTTAGTTGTCAAATCAAGTTTTTACCAACTAAGAGCTCTCGCTAAAGTGAAGACTTTCCTGTCTTTTAAGCACTTTGAAACTGCAATTCATGCTTTTATTTCTTCTTGAATTGACTATTGTAACTGTGTCTGTATCCCTCTATCTTGGAATAAACAATTCTTCATTATCTAGATTACAAATGGCCCAAAACGTGGCTGCAAGACTTTTATGCAAGACATCACTGCTGCTATATATATACACACACACACACACACACACACACACAATATTTTATATATATATATGTAACCCCTCTTGTCCAGGTCCTTCTCACCCCGCCCTACGCGGGTCTCGAACCTGGGTCTCCGGCATGGGAGTCGGACGCTCTAACAAGGAGGCTAAAGGCTGCAACCTCTAGCGTCAGTCGCTAGAGCATCTCTTGAGATCAGAGGAGTGAGGTTTACTCGCACAGCAACTACTAGCTGGCCTCCGTTACACTCACCCCCCTAAACCTCACTCCCATCCGGGTCACGGCACCAATGTAACCCCTCTTGTCCAGGTCCTTCTCACCCCGCCCTACGCGGGTCTCGAACCTGGGTCTCCGGCATGGGAGTCGGACGCTCTAACAAGGAGGCTAAAGGCTGCAACCTCTAGCGTCAGTCGCTAGAGCATCTCTTGAGATCAGAGGAGTGAGGTTTACTCGCACAGCAACTACTAGCTGGCCTCCGTTACATATATATATATATATATATATATATATATATATATATATATATATATATATATATATATATATATATATATATATATATATATATATATATATATATATATATATATATATATATATATATATATATATATATATATATATATATATATATATATATATATATATATATATATATATATACTTGGTTTTGGTCTTTTTATGTTTGGTCTTTTTAGAACATTGTACAGCACATTGGTCAACTGTGGTAGTTTTTAACTGTGCTTTATAAATAAATTAAGATTGAGATTTAAAGTAATGCATTAAGTAACGTGCATTACGTAATCAGATTACTTTTTTGATGTAATAAGTAAAATAATACATTACACGTAATGTACATTATGTAATCACATTACTTTTTGATATTAATGCAAATCACACGACTAACACAAATACATTTGTGTAGAGTCAAAAAAGTTACTGCAGATGAAGTATTTTAAAAAAAAAAATGCTCACAGTAATAATATGAATTGTAGCTGAAATATAGCTAGTGTTACATGATGCACTACTGTCCATTGTAGAGGCTGATATGCAATTATGCCATCAAAAACCCATGCATATGCAAGAAAATGCTTTTTGAATAGCTGTCAACTGGAGCTCTATGCATTAAAGGGTTAAAATACTTGTGAAAAAAAAGTTTGAATATGCAACTGACTGTAAATGAAATTTGACAGTACAGTGGAGGGGAATATTTTCTATGAATAAACTTGTATTTTGCTATTTAATGACTTTGAAAGACTTGGAATATATGCGATGGACTACTTTTATGATAAATTAATGGCACTTATTTGTCAATTATGTAGCTTTCATAATTTTAGAAACCTGAACATTCTGCAAAACATCACCTTTTATGTTCCACAGGAGAAAGACATGGTTTCGAACAACATTAGGATGTGTAAATGATGGCTGCATTCTCATGTTTGGGTGAAATCATTCTTTAACATTCCTGACTTCAGTAAATCAGCACACAAATGTCAAAGACACAGCACTCACAAGACACTTAAGCTTCATTCCGACACTTTTTCGCTACATCAGAGTTTGTCCCAATCTTCTTGAATGAAATCAACAAGGCTGTGTTTAACACAGCTCATGATGTAAAAGTTGGGACAAGCTCTGTTCCTCTCGAGGGAGAGTGGCACATTCAAGAACAGACGAATAAGCGGACGGATGCATTAATGGTAGCAGCTCTTGTTGTCTCTGCCTCACAGGAAGTGCTATCCTGTAAACTCACTGCGACAGCTCTCACCGACCACATCCAACACGTCTGAAGGAGCATCATTCATTCTCTCCATGGGTCTTACAAACCGTTCATATGTCATAAAACGCCTTTAGAGTGGCTCTAGTGAGGGGGGAAGGATGCTATTCAGATATTTTGGATGAAGCTTTAGTGATAAGCCAGACTTGAGAAACAGAGAGAGAGAGAACAGAACACAACAGGACTTGAACATACCTGGTAGGTCAAGGCAGCAGGGCTTGTTAGCAACTGCAGAGAAAGGTCAGGTGACTTTAGAGTTTAGCATAAAATAACCAACACAGCATAAAATTAACTATTATTGCTCTTAGTCACAATTAAAGATTTGAAAACGAATTATGTTGTGTAATTGCTTTGTACAAGCCTTTGGGCTTTTTAGAAACACTTTCCCTGCACTTTTGTTCTGTTATATTTGTCTCATCGTGTCTCATATTTGTATATTATGCTGTCAAAAGATGTTCAGAAACAAATTCAAACAAACATCCCAGGCTCATTGGAAATACTCGACTGCAAAACAGCTCAAATGTATAGGCCTACCTATACACACATTTCACTGCAGTTGTGAAATGTGTGCTGAAAATGTTCCAGCTGAAATAAACACAAGTGGCAGTGAACACTAATTATGATTACAGGTGCACATTATTGATAAATACTTATTTTAGTATGGTTTCTTGCACAATATGACCTCAAAATACTTTTATAATAACTTTTATAATAGTGCATGATTTGTAAACTAATACATTTTGATGTTTTCATCACACAACCAGCTCCACATGTGTGGCTTTTCTGACATAATAAACTTGCTCAGTAGCTCACCTGGCTGGTACATCTTTGCACTTGTAATGTGGAGTGCTCTAGTATGAATCCCATGAAATCACGATTCTAAAAATATGATTTAAGAAAAAACAAAAAAACACCAGAAGCAAGCTAAAATGGCATGGTTGCTTCAACAAATGTGCTTTTATCTCACGTTTGCTTAACACTTGGTGGTACATTATTTTCAAATGCGTTTTAGCACTCACCAGGCATGCCGCAATACGTACAATAATCGCTGAAATTAAATTTTGCAACAGTCACATTTTAATTTATTTTAAGGAAATTTAACTCAATATTTTGGGACACATTTCACTTTAAAACTGCCGTGCTACACGCAACACAATACAATTTAGCAAAAATGTACCAGGCACATTTTTTTTTTTATGACTATCTGAGCTGTTTAATCCAATTTGTTTTGCAACCCAGAAGAAAGCTATTTTCTGTGAATGTGTGAGACTTCAGATTCATCAGACGCTATAGGTAAATAACTACAAGAATAACAAAGTGCAGTAACTGGTGAAACTATTTATACTACAAACCAGTGTGTTTGATTGCTGATGAAAATAAAATGACAACATATAGGCTTACTAGTTTGCAATATAATCTGTATAATGGACTGGTTTTGTACAGGTAAAAGAACTGAAAGCAGATGACAAATGGAATCCTTTACACATATTCGGGTTATAAATGCCCACACCGATCTTACATTAAAAATAAGGGCTGCATTCAAAATTGCATACTTCCCTACTATATAGTAGGTTAAAAAACAGTATGTGACATAAGAAGTATGTCTGAATTCACAGTACTAATAAAAGAGTATGCAAAGGATTGATGAATCCGAACGGGTTGATGTGCGCGTTTATATGTCACAAGCTTCTGATCAGATTTAATCTTTTGACATGCGTACACTGCACGAATATACAGAGTTTACCACTGTTGTTGCATACTAACCATTCTCATGTTATTTGTTTTAAAAAGCAGACTTAATATTTATCTAATTCGGGTCCTAATTAGGCGACAACGAGGACATGAACTGTTGAGTCATGCTGCCTGTATTTATCAAGTAGTAAAAGCAATTTATTCAACAGGAAAAACAGCTCGTTCCACACATCATACTTCATTATGCCATTTCTACGTCACTGCACATGCGCTCTACTCTCCAGTTTCAGTTTTCAATCCGATCAAGTGTTTACATGTCCTCTCGATCACATTACAAAAGGAAATATAGCTGCGAGCAGCGATGACGGGCCAAAGCCTGGTGGCACCGCTACCCCGGTGGCTTCAGGGCAACTGTGCATGGCGGGCAATGGGCATTTAAAACAGTTAAACATAAAAGGACTATGTCAATTTCAAACCACATTTACTGCAGCAGCTGATGCTCCTATGATCACAAACCACAACAGCCACATCCATGAGATTGTTTAAATTGAGATGACTTTCATGTCATAGAATGTCGTAAATCAATTTCAAATGAGTGCAGAATATCATCCTAATCTGACGTCTGTGATTTTTCTCAGACAACCCCTATAAAAATTCTAGAGGAAATTATATACTATTATTTGTGCAAACTCCACAGTGCTCTGATAAATCTAATCCAGCCTTAATGCAAATGTCTGTGATTGCTGATGTTGTATAATCCTAACACTTCTCTTCATGTGTTTTTTGACCTCCCTGAGCTGTTGTTTGTGCACCAATCTTATGCACCAAAAGCATGCTTTCATTTAAAAAATCCCATGGCACTTCTCGTAAAGAGTAGGGGTGTAACCCCGGTGTCCTGGCCAAATTCCCTCTATAGGCCCTTACCAATCACGGCCTCCTAATAATCCCCATCCATTGAATTGGCTCTTTCACTCTCTCTCCTCTCCACCTACAGCTGGTGTGTGGTGAGCGCACTGGCGCCGTTGTACTGTGGCTGCCGTCCCATCATCCAAGTGGATGCTGCACACTGGTGGTGGATGAGGAGAGACCCCTGATATGATTGTAAAGCGCTTTGGGTGTACAGTTGTACATATGAAAGCGCTATATAAATGCCTCATTCATTCATTCATTCATTCATTTAATTGCAATATGTGTGGTATAAGATGAAAAAAATAAATAAATTAATTAATAGAGCCAAATCACAGATACTGCAAAGACAATTTTAATGTCAGTCTCAGGTAATAGTAAGGTACATGTCTAGATTTTTCTGCTCACTTATGCAATTTTATTTTAAACAGCCACTTTTATAATAATGTGAAATTTACTGAAACAGGGTTTTTGTAGGGAGGATTATTATTTATGGGGGAGGAGGGAGAGAGAGAGAGACAGACTGAGAAGATCATTTTAAACAAACAACAACAAAAAAAAAACATCTAAATTGTGACATAAAGTAGTCTTTGATATATTTTTAAATATACCTGCACAAACAGTATAATAAAAACAAAGGCATTGTTCTATCTATATAAACTATTGCTCTAGTGCTTGATTTATCCAACCCTGTTTAAAAATAGGTATATTCTGCCCTCTTGTTGTTACTCTATGTATGACATTTATCCATTTTTCAATCAAATATAATTAAATCTGCCTATTTTTAACTTACACATGCTTTTTGAATAAAAAAAAAATGAATAAAATGTGTTTATTTGAAACATTTGTATTATTCTATATATAAATTAATAGTGTATAGTGTTTTTTTTTTTATAGAAAATATGAGTCATTCCGTTTCCGTTTTTTGACATTACTTCAATCTATCACCATGGCAACACCGTTCGAGATATCCATTATCCATTCTCAATTTAACATATTCAATGTCTTAGCACCATGGTAAAAAACGTTTGGTCTGAATCGAATAAACCCCCTAGAAGTAATAGTTTAAAATTCAGAGCCTGTTTATTAAAAAAAAAAAAATCCACATTCAAACCAAAATATCTGACTTCTTGTTGGTCAGAGCTAATGACTGTAAATCAGAAAGTTGTCCGGATTAATGAGAACAATAAGTGTACCGAGTTTGGTGATTGTAGGTTAAACTAACCCCCCCACTTTTGTCAAAAGGTGGCACTGTAGAGCCCCTGCTCCCTGCCCGTTTCTATGGCTTTGTCAATGTCTACTGTATGACAAGTATGACAATATTGAAGTGTGTCGAGTTTCATGCAATTTGAAGCATGTTAAGAGCCTCAAAAATGCCCAAGAATAATATAAAAGGTTCACGTGTTGCCATTGCAACAATATTTAAGATATCAAAAAAACATTGACAGGTCTACATCTGCCATGCTTTGACATTATTTTGCTGAAGTTTGAAGCAAATCGGGTAAAAATAAGAGGGTGATCTCAAAGCATTTTAAAAGTGATACACTTCCTGCAGGTGGCTCTTTGAATACATCTGAAGACTGCCATGTAGATGTCTTCAGGCCAGGATTATTATTAAACGTGAATTTTGGTGCCAAATGGACATTGCCTGAGTTACAACAACTGCCTGAGTTACAACAACTTCCTGTTTCATGGCATTAATCACATACATTAGCACTTAGCCAGGTGTTGCATGATTTAACATGTTTCTAGCATGTTTAGTACATATTGGGATATTTAAATGCTTCTGGGAGTGAATTACAGTGTAAAGCATGCTATTTCCTTTTGCCATCAGGTGGCGCTATGACTAACTGAATATTGGCATGTACAAGTCTTCACACCAGGACTCTTATCATACGTGTGAAGTTTTGGGTAGGTCGGACATTGTATGCCTGAGTTACAACAGCTTCTCCTTACATGGCGCAATATAAGACTTTGTCAGGCTGCCACGGACATGCCCTTCAATGAAAACTCAACATCAATGCAATTTAACATCGCTAAGGCCTTAAGATTAGAGTGAACAAATATGATGTTGATCTGGTTAAATCTCTATGAGGAGTTAATCACAGTGTAAAACATGCCATTTCCTGTTGCCTGGAGGTGGCGCTATAACTGTAACTGAATATTGGCATGTAGATGTCTTCAGGCCAAGACTCTAATAAAACACATGAAGTTTGGGGCAGATCGGACATTGTATGCCCAAGTTACAACAATTTCCTGTTTCATGGCAAAACATCAAAATTTGTCAGGCCGCCACGGACACGCCCTTCAGTGAAAAGTCAAGATCTTCGCAATTTAATGTCACAAAGGCCTTTACATTAGACTGACCAAATATGATGTTTATCTGATAAAATCTCTAGGAGGAGTTTGTTAAAATGCAACATCTTTGACCAAGCAATTACAATATAGTTCTCACACCATCGGTACTCGAGCCCTTTTAGGGTCCATGTAAACACAGCTAGTGACAACATGGTGAATTTAGTATGTCCAGATTACATTCATGTTAATATATAGAACACACTTTTTTAGGGCTTTCAAAGTAAGCACTTATTCAAAACAAGTACCTACTTAAGAGTGTGTACGATTTTGGACGCAGCCAAGGTGAATAAACCCGTATCTGCAATGGAGAGAAAAATTATATCGCTTATAACGTTTCTTGTGGATGTGTCATATGAAAAGTGCAATGAGATGTACCCAAAAAGCACCAAACTATTCCTTGTTCACAAATAGAGATAATTTATTTTTTATATGTATATTTTGAAGGTATTAAAGGCAAATTAAAATACAAACCCGATTCCAAAAAAGTTGGGACACTGTACAAATTGTGAATAAAAAAGAAATGCAATAATTTACAAATCTGATAAACTTATATTTTATTCACAATAGAATATAGATAACATATCAAATGTTGAAAGTGAGACATTTTGAAATGTCATGCCAAATATTGGCTCATTTTGGATTTCATGAGAGCTACACATTCCAAAAAAGTTGGGACAAGTAGAAATAAGAGGCCGGAAAAGTTAAATTTACATATAAGGAACAGCTGGAGGACCAATTTTCTACTTATTAGGTCAATTGGCAACATGATTGGGTATAAAAAGAGCCTCTCAGAGTGGCATGGTCTCTCAGAAGTCAAGATGGGCAGAGGATCACCAATTCCACCAATTCCCCCAATTCTGCGGTGAAAAATAGTGGAGCAATATCAGAAAGGAGTTTCTCAGAGAAAAATTGCAAAGAGTTTGAAGTTATCATCATCTACAGTGCATAATATCATCCAAAGATTCAGAGAATCTGGAACAATCTTTGTGCGTAAGGGTCAAGGCCGGAAAACCATACTGGATGCCCGTGAACTTCGGGCCCTTAGACGGCACTGCATCACATACAGGAATGCTACTGTAATGGAAATCACAACATGGGCTCAGGAATACTTCCAGAAAACATTGTTGGTGAACACAATCCACCGTGCCATTCGCCGTTGCCAGCTAAAACTCTATAGGTCAAAAAAGAAGCCATATCTAAACATGATCCAGAAGCGCAGGCGTTTTCTCTGGGCCAAGGCTCATTTAAAATGGACTGTGGCAAAGTGGAAAAGTGTTCTGTGGTCAGACAAATCAAAATTTGAAGTTCTTTTTGGAAAACTGGGACGCCATGTCATCCGGACTAAAGAGGACAAGGACAACCCAAGTTGTTATCAGCGCTCAGTTCAGAAGCCTGCATCTCTGATGGTATTGGGTTGCATGAGTGCATGTGGCATGGGCAGCTTACACACCTGGAAAGGCACCATCAATGCTGAAAGGTATATCCAAGTTCTTGAACAACATATTCTCCCATCCAGACGTCGTCTCTTTCAGGGAAGACCTTACATTTTCCAACATGACAATTCCAGACCACACACTGCATCAATTACAACATCATGGCTGCGTAGAAGAAGGATCCGGGTACTGAAATGGCCAGCCTGCAGTCCAGATCTTTCACCCATAGAAAACATTTGGCACATCATGAAGAGGAAGATGCGACAAAGAAGACCTAAGACAGTCGAGCAACTAGAAGCCTGTATTAGACAAGAATAAGATAACATTCCTATTCCTAAACTTGAGCAACTTGTCTCCTCAGTCCCCAGACGTTTGCAGACTGTTATAAAAAGAAGAGGGGATGCCACACAGTGGTAAACATGGCCTTGTCCCAACTTTTTTGAGATATGTTGATGCCATGAAATTTAAAATCAACTTATTTTTCCCTTAAAATGATACATTTTCTCAGTTTAAACATTTGATATGTCGTATTCTGAATAAAATATTGAAATTTGAAACTTCCACATCATTGCATTCTGTTTTTATTCACAATTTGTACAGTGTTCCAACTTTTTTGGAATTGGGTTTGTAGTAAAACCATTAAACAATTCTGTTAAAACCTGATAAATAACCTGCTCCATAAAATAAATCTTTTGATGCACTTGTAGCACCAGATTGTTGATGTGAAGTATGCTTATTTGTGAGAATATGACAGCTGAAATGACTCAGCTATGATTCATATCTGACAGCATGTGTTTAGACAGAGAAAGAAGCTTTTCAACTGAGAAAATAAAGAAAGAAAAAGAAAAACAATTCTTTAAGCTGAATTAACACCAAAATCATTTGTGACCCAATCATGGATGTTTTGTGTGAAAGGATTGAGGTCGAATTCAAATTACTGTATTTTTTGATGGTGAAGAGGAACTGAATTGTCTATGCCAATTTTCCCACCATAAATGTTTTATTCGTCCTGTCTGTAATGTTTAAAATGAATAAAGAGGTCTGACCTTCACTTCAGAAGTCAGTGAGTTCAGGAATCAGACAACAATGAGGAAAATAGTTCCTTTAAATATCTAAACCTGCACCAGAGAAAGTCAATGACATCTTTGACCTTTGGGTTCAGAGGTGACTTCATAACAGCTACTTTAACAATATAACAAAAAGTAGCATGGTGTTTGGAGTTGTTTTACTTCTTCGAGTAAATGGCAAAATTGAGCAGTAGTCCTTGACTGGCTTTGCTTTTTTATGATAATTCAACACAGTAGCTACTACATTTGTTCTATAGTTATTCCATTTTTTTGTTGTTGTTGTTGTTGTTCTTTATGTCTGTAAGGCCTATAAACCTTCAAACTTCAATACATTTTCAATGTTTTATCAGAACTTTCAAACAAGACTTTGTCAAGTCGAGTCACCATTATTTATTTAGCACTTTATACAATACTGATTGTTTCAAAGCAGCTTAACAGTAATAAACAGAATCAATGATACAACTTCATCATATATGAGACAAATTCAAATTCTGCTGTAAGGCAGCTCTAAAAGACAATAGTGTCATTATTCAACTCAAATTAGTTCAATGTTGATCCAATTCAGTTCAATGACTGTCTATGCTGCAAAAAAAAAACATATTGTAATATATTAATAAAACTATTTCGATTCAGCAAAAAGCAGCTCTTCAGAAGACAATATATAGTGTCATCATCAGATCAATTCAGATAAAGTTTTGTTACCTTTCAGTCAGTCACTCTCTATGTGTGGTCAGGGTTGGGGTTGGGGGTGGGGGTGGGGGTGGGGGTGGGGGGGGGGCATCATGCTCAGCTATGTGATTCAGCTCGTACAGCGTCCCCCCAAGTTCAGAGGCATTCAGTTCACTTCACTGAAAGCTGTCGAGGCCCATGTCTTGCGAGCGGAGATCACAGTCCTACTCATGAAGGACGCCATAGAGCCGGTCCCGATTTGGCAAACCCTGTTGAGTCCTCTATCACCCCTGGCAGCTGGACGTGATGGAGCATCTGATGCCAGGTCTATACCTGTTGTATCCATGTGCACCAGTTCTAAGCTGGGTGCCCATATGTGTGACCCCGAGGGGATCCCATATGTGTATTTTCCACGGTAAAGCTCCTACATGGAAGCCTGTGTCTCCCAAACCAGGTGAGAGCCACTTCAAAGACTTCCATATGAAGTACGGCCCTACAGGGTTGGTCCTTGTGTATACTCCAATAATAACATCCTGTGGGTGCTGCAGCATTTCCTTTCCTGTGGAAAGGGCACGCTTTCCCAGTGTTATCCAAGTTCACTGTGTAGGCAGTGTTCACCTTCTCTGTGTAAGCCTTGTCCTATCCTAGAGAAGGGATCAGCTGGCATTTGCAGGGCACTGGAAGGCGTTTTGCTAGGGATTCAAATTCATCTGTCTTCTCCGACATGACGTTGAGTGTGAACAGCTGAAAGAGAACATCTCGGTTACGTATGGAAATGGAGACGTCATATCCTGTCATTACAGTTGCTGTACCACTGCTGGGGCGCCGGGCAACCAGCTTGCCTCCTCAGTGAAAACCTGATATGCATTGCAATTGCTACCTATTTATAGCCGTGCTGCAGGGCGTGACAGTCAGATGCAAATATTGCATGCCCATTTGCGTTGGCTTGTTTAGTTTTCACTCGAAGTAGATTGGTCTCTCTAGCGAGATCCCAATTGGTTGGTCTTCTCCGACATGATGTCTCCATTTCCATCTTCAGGGAACAAGAGTTACATATGTAACCGAGACGTTCTTTCATCCGACAGTGTCAGAGAAGTCAAAAAGATAATATTATTGAATATTAATATTGACTTTTGTCAATCGAACATTCAAAATGTATCTTGGCTAACATTACTTTAACATTAACACTACTTTAACATTACTTTTCTAGTTAAATTTTGTGAATTTCTTTGAATTCCAATTAAATATTCACATTCACATTTGAATTAGTTCTGCAGCCTGTTTGCATGCTTAGATCAAATTTAGCTACATTTCATGAACTGAAATGGAATTAAACTGTGCTCAAGCATCTGCAGCTTTCTAAATGGCTGCTGAGAGATAAAATGTGCAGATACTGTTTGTCATTCCTTCTGTTACAATGCACATGGTCTGTGGGCTCTGTGCATGTTGTCTTGGGGTTTTTATGAGTGTCTTGGTTTGGACTGGTGGCTCAGTGTGTGAGTGAGTAGGTGCGTTTCATTCGACCGTAAGTGGACTGTGAAGTGTATTTCACAGGATATTTCGGCATCTTAAGTGAGATTCCAATCCGAAGGGTGCGAACATGTTCAGTTCGAAGGGCACTGCGAACAGTATAGGGAATAAGGGAACATCGATACATCACTTCACAGGAAGTAGAGAGGTAAAATCACCCAACTGTCATTGCGCACCGCGTCACCAGTCAGAACTACAATGGAGCAGAGCCGTTGAAAGAGGATTTAAACGGCTCTCCGATGGAAGAATTTATGTTTGCGTTTTGAGTATTTATAAATTTTGTTATTATTATACGAATGAAAATATGAATGGTTATGGCGATGAGTGTTACGTTTGCATATTTTATTGTATGAATAGGCATGACAAAGTGTTGAAAAGCTGGCTGTCATTATTTAGTTTAATTTAACATTACTTCAGGAGTGTTTACTATGCTGCTGCGCGTGAAAAAGAAAGTGCACGAGATGAGACCCAAACCACGGATTAAGAATACATTCATACAGTTAACCAAATGAGAATGATTTATTTCCATATGGCATGACAGTTACTGCCTCTAATCTGTTAAGAGTCAATTTTAAATTCCAAAGTAAATTATAATATCTATTTATTTATATTATATCATAATCTGCGTGACACCATCGTTGACTTTCTTTGATAATGTTTGCAGGGCATTCCAAATGAGCGATTGTTGTCAGTGAAGTCTACTTCAACTGATATACCGTGCTCAGGGAGTAGGGAGCAGTGAACACTGCATAGGGACCCTGTCGAATGGAACACAGCTAGTGAGTGAGTGAGTGAGTGAGTGATTAAATGAGTTAGTTTGCTCTGATGACTGATGAGAATCAACACATCACCTCTGACTCATCACCGCTCTCGTCACACTAAACGACAGCACCTGTTTCTTTTCTCCTCTACACATAAAATAATCCAACATTTTCCATCCTCCAAAACCTGCAAACCACAATGGGACATTCTGACTGCAGCTTGCTGTTTAATGGCAATAAAAAAGAGTGATGTGAATGGCAAAAGACCAATAGAAAAGAATGATGCTTTTCATTAGATGAACCCAAAATTTAGTATCAACATTTTAGTGAAGCCTAATTTTCTATCTTGCCATTTAAAATCACTAGGGATATAAGAAACAGCTATGATTACAGAGCAAGACTATTAAAATCATAACTACAATCCTGAAGGCACTTGAAGACAATATCTAATGAAACTTAAACTGTCAATTATTTTCACTTTCTTATTCTTATCCACCAATGCCTTTGTTTTACATGATAATTACATTATCATGCCAGATGGTCCTATTCATGCATCATACATCCTAACAGTGAATTCAAAACTGGTTTAGTTGTAGTTATGACTATAATAATATATATACAATATATTAAAATATATTACAGACACTTTGTAAATGAGATTCCCTGAGCAAGGTTTGGCTAACGTTCTTATTAAGATATGAAAACATTATTTCTGAATGTTTCTGAATGTTCAAAGCCTCTTTTCTTTAATAGTTGTTTAGCTTTGGAGATAAGCTTAATGTATTTGTAAACATTTTAATGAACTCTTAATACTAATGCAGGTAATGTCCAATAAAGTTTGGTATAAAGGGGACCAATAATGCCCCTTTTACAAGATGTAATATATGTCTCTGGTGTCCCCAGGATGTGTTTATGAAGTTTCAGCTCAAATTACCACACAGATCATTTATTATAGCTTGTCATATTTGCTCCTATTTGTGTGTAAGCAAAAATGCCATTTTTGTGTGTCCCTTTAAATGCTCCCATCCGTTTTCCAGAAGGGGGTGGAGCTTTATTAGCTCATGCTTTAGTTGCTCAACAACAACAAAACTGGAGAATCTCACATGCAGCCAAAATGACTATTGCCAGTAACGGTGTTCAGCCTTACATTGTTCAAACCAGAGTCAGACAATGATGGAGAGACTCAGGAAGAAGTTACAACATTCAAATGCATCTGCATGTTTTTTTGTTGATTCAACTCATTGACTAGCATGTGCTGTCATGTTGAACTTTTGTGCAAATCCAGCGTTGAATTGACCTTCGTTTGTGAAGCAGTCAGGCAAAAAATGACGGCATGATAACAACACTATACTAAAACAACTCTCTTTCTCTCTAAAACAGTCCAACATGGCATCACCCCCTTTGTTGCATGTTCTCAGGGGCAGGTTTATGTAAATTGTAGGGTTAGTGATGTCACTAACCTGGGATGAAGCTTGTTGTAGTCCCTACCAGCAGTTTGTTGTAGTCCTTAACCCTCTGGGGTCTGAGGATTTTTGGGGCCCTGGAGAAGTTTTGACATGCCTTGACATTTGTGCTTTTTTCAGTTGTTTATAAACATATTAATGGCAGAAGTGTCATTATACTGTATTCAGCACAAATTTGGCTACCATAATATGTGAGCAACATGTATGTACATGTTTGTATTTTTGAGAGAATGACGTTTAGGCGTGGTTATTGAAAATAAATAAATAAGTCACTGAAATAAGGCCACAAAACAAATACTAAATATGTGTTCTCAAGACTTTACTGAATGTAGAAGCCTAGAATTTTTGCTTTAAAATGATGTGAAAATCATGCTGATTACTAATTCACATAAACAATATATTGATTTAAATTTTGTAAGACACTCTTTGGTTTAGAAAGACAGTATGCGTGGAGACATGAATAATCCTGAATAATGCTGTGATTCACACCTGAGGAGACAATTACCTGCATAATGAGCCACATAATGAGCCTTTCAGTCAGGTAGGCTTTGTGAGAGAAAATTAAGGAACCTGAGAACAAAGTAGTTTATTTTGTATTTAGTTTATTTAGAATATAGTTAACAATATAAATTAGACACATTTTGAATAAATGAGGGCACATTTTGAGTATACAGATTTACCTGGAAATAAATCCTGTTCAAAGATATAAGTGAGCATCACTTACAGTACCTGGCACTCCAAGGTGTTTGGTGTTTTTATGCGCTGGATAAAAAAAAACAAAAAAAACAAAAAACAAAGAGAAAATAAACCCTTTCCTGTTTTAAGTCAGTGATCTCACCATCATATTCATTCAGAATGTCCAATGTGGGTCAACAGATTCTGAAATCTGTGAGATAAAATAAAAAAAACCCTCTGTGAGCATGCTGATAAATAATAATATAAACTACTGTATTAATATTAATATAATGTCCACTCTTAACAGAAAACATGATTTGTGTGATCTCATGCATGCACGTATTATTGCACATCATGTGAAGAAATTATGTATAGGCCTATTATATTTTAAATTATACACGGTACCGGTCAAAAGATTGGACACATTTCTATTTTTAATGTTTTTGAAAGTCTCATGCTCATCAAGCCTGCATTTATTTGATCAAAAATGCAGAGAAAAAAAACAAAACAGCAATGTTGTGAAACATTATTACAATTTAAAATAATGGTTTTCTATTTGAATATACTTTAAAATATAATTTATTTCTGTGATGCAAAGCTGAATTTTCATCATTCATTGTGAAAAAAAAAAAAAAAAACTTTAGTGATGTGGCACTTCACATATGGCTAATTTATTTGCAATTTAATATGTTGCTAACACATTTTATTTAATTGTTTATTACAAATTTCAGTCAATTTCACTCATCTCAGTATAGCAATATTTGGGGTAAGCCAATATGGCATGTTTACTAATGTAAGTTATGTATAGTAAACGAAAACACACATCTGCGGCATTCATAAAGAGACACACAGAACATGCAGGATTCATATTTAAACAGTGTCTTTGCCGTTGAAACAGCAGGCAGCATTGACTGTTTACATGGATCGCCTCAGAATTTGCCTTTGAATAGTGTGTGCTGTTCATGGGCATGGCAACATTAGCAGAAATTCAAACAGATTACACAAACAGAGACTATTTGTTTTTGATTTGACTTACATTATTTAAAACCTGACATTTCAACACTTCTTTGGACATATGTGTTGTGTTTGTGTTATAAGTATTCTCTAAGTTACAGTTCATTTTCTGAGGGAGTATCAGAATGGATTTCATTCAGATAGAGAGGGCAGATTGTGCATCATGTTTGTTTTTATTTATTTTGCAAAAACACTTGGAGATGGAGATAAATCCAGGTACAAGAGTTTATTAAACAGAAACTGAAGAAACAGGTGAATAGCTGGAGATGAGTATAAGGTAATTGATGGTATCATAACTCATGAAACTGATTTCAGTTTAATAATCAACAAAATAGAGAGATCATTGGTGATAACTAAGCAAATATTTAATTACTACAATATTATAATATTATAATTAATTACAACAGTTGCAGTACACAATGTGGACAGGCAATAAGATTAGATCAGATTCCAATTGGATACACAAATAATCAGAATTGCACAGACAGCGTGAATGTAGCCATAGTGTATTGCAACTGTTCAGATCAGGGCTGGATTTCCCGAAACCTTCTTAACTCTACATCGTTCTTAAATTATACCTTAAGCTGTACCTTAACATTAATACGTGTTTCCCGAAATGTTCTTAGTTAAATATACCTTCTGTAAGTCATACTTTCATAAGGTTGGTCTGGACCACTCTTAGCTATACCTTATAGCTAAGTACAAAGTAGATAAGGAAAACTAGAATGCTGGGTGCACTCAGAGCACTGCCATTACTGTTTACAATGCATGGAATGGTGCATTGTGATTGGTTGAGCGGATATATCGCATTCTGCAGAGAAGGGAGACTGGCGTTTGTCGTGGTTTGGAAAGAAAGGGAGAAAACATAACAGAATAACATGGCAGATTTCGCATTTTGAGTAAAATTAAAAATTGACTTTTCAATACCGACCAGATACAATACTGATTTTGCCCATTTATTCATTTATTTTTTTAAGGCATTTATTGTGTCTCATTTGCAATCACCCTGCTACTTTTTTTTTTTTTTTTTTTTTTTTAATTAAACTGCAGTTAGGTTCTCTTATTTCAAGCTGCTGCTTTTTGTTACAGAGCACATGGTTATATTCCTGTGGTCGGTCAGTTGACATAACTAAAGGACAGAACTGTGCTTTATTGTGCCAAATTGGGCTATGATAGTAGCTGAGGATGGCAGTGGACTTCAAAGCTCAGATGCCTAAAGCTGAAGTGGAATCTATGTTTGAGAGATGCGAGTGCTTTTATGAGTGTGATTCAGCTGTAATATGAACACTGAGTGTTCTTCACTGTGCAAATTTTGCTATCCAGCAGCAATGATAGGAAACATAGAGAGAAAGATAATGAAGCATGTGAAGCTGTGCTTCTTGAGTGATTACACATTCATAGAGTCTCTATGGAGTCCAGATGCATCCAATTCATCCAGTTTGTAGCTATAGTTTGGATGAATATGTAGACTTGCATACAGAACAGGAATTATACCAGCGGGTAAGAGCATGTGGTTTAAGGAAAATCTATGACATAATTAACAAGGGAATTATGTAATAGTCCTGATTGCAGCCAATTTGTCTAAAAATATACTTTTAAAATATACTGCACCATATCACAATGAAGTGGCCCTTATTTTGTTAAGGAAACGTGCTATTATACTAGTATACTGTCCATTTCAGTGAATTGGTTCAAAACGGGGATTTCAAGGATTGTTTTTTTTTTTTTTTTTTTTTTTTTTTTGCTTTATCAAATATATACACTGCGTTCCAAATTATTATGCAATTGACATATCAGTAAGATTTCAGTACAATAAACATTCAGATTTTAGTTTTTCTAAGAAAATGTTTGTTTGTTTATTTATCCATGTCTTTTTAGATCACTGGTATCAATCTCAGACAAAATAATTTGCCAGATCTATGGAAACCCTACTTAGAGGTTGTTCCACATTATTAAGCAAGTCACAGTTCCCATGCAATATGGGGCGAAAGAAAGATCTTTTTGAAGATGAAAAGCATGAAATGGTGCAATGTTGTGCAAAAGGCATGAAAACAACTAATATTGTGTGAAACTGAATGGAGATTATCAAATTATCATAAGATTTGTGAGTGATTTAGAGCACAGCAGAACTTGGTTTATTAATGAAAGTTCCTGTCAAAAAAATTAATTGTATTAAAAGGGCAGCTATAAAAAAAGCCAGTGTTGAGCAGCAAACATGTATTTGAAGCTGCTGGTGTCTCTGGAGTCTCAAGAAGCTCTCCATGCAGGCTGGCAGCTGTGCTTAAAGATGCATTTCAGCCACTCCAAACCAAACTTCACAAAGAGAAACATTTACAGTGGGTTTAGAAATACATGAAGACTCATTTTTAAATAGTATTTTTCACTGACTAATGCCGTACTACAATGGATGGTCTAAACGGATGGATTTCGGGATGGTTGGTGAATGGCCACCACATTCCAACAAGACTGTGACGTCAGCAAGGAGCTGGCGGGTGATGATTTGGGCTGGAATACTGGGAAGTGAGATGGAGGGTATTAAAATGACTTTTGCAAGATATGTGAAGTTCATAACTGGCCATTTTCAGTTATGGTATAAAAAGGAGGATAGTGCATAGTACAATGCACTATTGTACAATGCACTATGCACTATCCCATGCTGCAAAAAAACACCACAGCAATAAAACTGTTTGAAAATGTATTTCTACACCCACTGTAAATGTTTCTCTTTGTGAGGTTTGGTTAATGGTGTCTAAAATGCATCTTTATGCACAGCTGCCAGCCTGCATGGAGAGCTTCTTGAAACTCCAGAGACACCAGCAGCTTCAAATACCTGTTTGCTGCTCAACACTGGCTTTTTTATAGCTGCCCTTTTAATACAATACATTTTTTTGATAGGAACTTTCCTCAATAAGCCTTTATCTGACCAAGTTCTGCTTTGCTCTAAATCACTCACAAATCTTATGATAGTTCAATAATCATCGTTCAGTTTTCACACAATATTAGTTGTTTTCATGCCTTTTGCACAACATTGCACCATTTCATGCTTTTCATCTTCAGAAAGATCTTTCTTCCTCCCCATATTGCATGGGAACTGTGACTTGCTTAATAATGTGGAACAACCTCTAAGTAGGGTTTCCATAGATCTGGCAAATTATTTTGTCTGAGATTGATACCAGTTATCTAAAAAGACACGGATAAATAAACAAACAAACATTTTCTTAGAAAAACTAAAATCTGAATGTTTATTGTACTGAAATCTTACTGATATGTCAATTGCATAATAATTTAGAACGCAGTGTATTGCACCGTATGTCACAATAATAAACACTTATGTTTCTCTGATTTTTTTTCAATGGGCGGTCATTTTTGACCAATATCAGCTCAGATCAATGAGGCCTACGATAATTCAGTTTCAAAAATAAAAATACAAAACCTGTCCTAATTTAAAGAAAACAAGTTGACAAAAAGATTGAATCCAATATTTGGTAATAAAACAGCGTAGCAAGTGATTTATAAGCTGTTTTTGTAGGCCGGTAATTTTTGACCGGGAACACCACAAGTGTGACTTTATATGTTTACATTTCAAAGCACATTTCCTGCTTAAACATTAAAGCACACTAGTATGATAAACAATGCAATTTTTTTTTTCATATTTTTTGTAAAATTGACAATTATCCACAAAAAACACTTTATGATGTTTTATTAAGAAAATTCGGGAGGAGCAAGTTCAGATAATTAACCTAATTAGCACAGGTGGAGAGCTTTCAGTTAATCAACTCAACCAATGTCAAAAGGTATAATTTCAGCAGACTTACTTCTGTTCATCTGAGAGTTTATCAGCATCCCTCCTCCACCCCATCTCCTCACTTCTAGTTCTATCTACTTTTACCACACCAGGGGGAGTACTCTGGGTTCGGGCCACAATTTCGAGCTTGAATGCCCTCTCCCCGGACAGCATGCCAAATACGCATAACTTTACTCTATTTAATTATATGGTTATGTGAACTCGTGAATTTCACTCAAAAACTGAGGTGCCTACTCTCAGATTAATGAGGCCTATGCTTAATCAGATGCAAAAAGAAATACAAAACCAGTACTAAATGAAAGAAAACAAGTTGGAAAAAAGATTTAATCCAATATTTGGTGATAATATAGCATAATGAGAGATTTATATGCAATTTTTTGTAAGCCGGTCATTTTTGACTGGGAACACCACAAGTGTGACAAAGTAAGAAAATCTTCTCCGGGTCAAAATGACCCGAACACCACATGAGGGATATATATATATTTGGCCATCCAGTTGTCTAGAGAGTGGATGAGTGTTTATGTTTTATTAGTTTCTGTGATACTAAACTTCAGTAGCAAAACAGTGATGTAGTTATAGTAAGTTAATTTTCCTGAATCAGTTCAAACTGTCCATTTTAATGAACTGATTCAAAACTCTGATTCAAAGATTTATTTCGCATCATCACTCATACTCATTTTTATGTTTTAAGCTGTTATGATGTAAGTAAGTATCTGGCTCAGACATTTTACAGACTTTTTGGCTGTTTTTGCTGCGAGTATATGCATGTTTATGCAACTACTGGCACTTTTAAGTCCTAGCAATGAAATTTTAGATTTATGTTAAAAAATTGTCATATGATGCTTGATAAATATAAACACAGTGTCACTGCACACCTTGACATTAAAAAAAATTGCTGATTAAATTGATTTAATGAAAAATTATGAAGAATTCATAGGTCCAAACACCATTTTTGTGCATGTCCCACAACTGTAGTCTCAATGCTAAGATACGTAAAATGAGTTAATTCTTTTACAAAAAGAAATGATTTAAAATGAATTTCTTCATATAAATATTACTTTACACCATCTTAAAGATCTTTTTTTATTTTGTTTACTGATCATTTATATGAATATTTTTCATCTAAATGGACCTGTCTCACACTATTGAATCCTTACCGCCACACTGAAAAAAGACTTTTAATATGACATTTGTTCAAAGCCAAACAAAACTAGTTTCTATGGAAACAGAAATTAGTACATGAGCACATGGCTGACAGATTGGGCTGCCCACATTAGGTCACTTTTCTTCTGAAGTATTTATTGTGTGTCCTTACCATACCACTTAGTACTTGTGTATTTTGAACTACTGTACAAAAATTAATTATACATTTATATTACTGTTTAATACATGTATATTAGGTGATAAAAGATAAAACTAATGCATCAAACTTTGCTAGCTGCCAGTTATCTGCAATATTAGCAAAAAATGCAATTTCTGCAATATGTCTTACCGCAGAAGCTTTGGGTGTCACAGTGAAAATCTTGTGTTAGGGTAGAGACAAATTCATGGTTTATACTGTATGTTAAACTGATCAGCCACAACAATAAACCACTGACAGGTGAAGTGAATACTATTAATAATATCATTACAAAGGCAAGGCCTGGGATATATTAGGCATCAAGTGAACAGTCAGTTCTTTAATTTCATGTGTATCAATGCTTCCCATGATAGGATAGTATCAGAACACAGAGTGCATAGCAGTTTGCTGCATAACTGCACACTGGACAGGGTGTCCATGATGACCCCTGTCCACTGCCGAAAGTGCCTACAATGGTATCAAAACTCGACCACTTGACCAAGAGATGGCAGCAGAATGCCCTATGAGAAAAAGGCAGGCTGGTGGAGGCAGTGCATGCTCAGGGCAATGTTCTGCTGGGAAACCTTTGGTCCTGGTATTCATGTGGATGTTACTTTGACACGTACCACCTACATGAAGATTGTTGCAGAACATGGCAATGGTGTTCCCTGATGGTTCCTTTTTCAGCAGGCTAATGCACCCTGCCACACTGCAAAAATTGTTCAGGAATGGTTTGAAGGACATGACAAAGGGTTCAAGGCCTCCAAATTCCCCATATCTCAATCCGATTGAGCATCTATGGGGTGTGCTTGATGAAAAAATCTGATTCATGGAGGCCCCACCTTGCAACCTGATACCACAAGACACATTCAGAGGTCTTGTGGAGTCCTTGCCTTAACATATTACACCTACATGATATTAAGCAGGTGATTTTAATGCTGTGGCTGATCAGTGTACAGTATATTGAAAATATTCTATTGTAAACTAAATATAAAAATGCCATTTTTGCAACCTTAGATGAAATTCATCTGCAATACGATGACAGAAATGCAGAGAAGTAATGAGAAAAGACCCAGAAAGATATGAAGAGTTATGGAAAAAGCATTACCTTAAAGAGAGAGAGAGAGAGAGAGAGAGAGAGCACCTAATCCAAACAACAAAAGATGTGTTCGTATGTGCTCTTTATATTCATCCCTCTGAATCTCATCATACTATAATGAGGACATCTTTGTATCTCTCCACAGTCAAATTAACCACTTCCAGGCCAAGGGAAGTGTGTTAATCTGTGGGTTCTAAATGCCAGAACAGGATCCTTCCTGACAACACTACAGATAATGGAAATAACTATATTTTTGGACAGAACTTCCCACAAAACATTGTAAACTTCACAAGGTATAACTCTGATGCCCAAGTAAACACAAACGAGAAGCATCTGATTGAGCTTGGTCTGTACCTCGTCAATGGCAGGATGAGAGGGGATTGTCTAGGGAGATACACCTACAGTTAATTTCATGGTTGCTCAACAGTTGACTACACGATCACATTTTTAGATCCATTCTCTTTCAGAGTATTCACAGTTAAACCACTAACACCTCTATCAGATCACAGCCAAATTGTGATTTATCTAAAAAGGACAAAAAATACTACAATAAATTCACAGCCCAGTAAGCTGTACAAAATTAGAGAAAAATACAGATGGGCGCAAAACAGCACAGAAAAATACGTGACAGCAATGGACCATCCAAAAGTATGGTCAATTATAGACAACTTCCACAACAGAATTTATCCTCATGATGGAGATGGAGTAAATCTGGCTGTGGAGAACATAAATTGTATATTTAAATATTTGGCAACTTTATCTAACCTCAAATCCTCTAAATCCATAAAACAAAACAAGATAATGAAAAATGGTTTGATTTAGACTGTAAAACAATGAGGAAAAAAATAAGACAATTATCAAATCAAAAACACAGACAACCAAATGATGCAGATTTGTGTCATCAATATTGTAAGGAACTTAAACAGTATAAAAATATACTCAGAAAAAGAGAGAAAAGAGAGAACAGTGCATGCAAAATCAGCTAAAAACTATCAGCTAACTAAGAATCTGTAAATTCTAAAGAATTCTGGGACAATAGGAATTTCCTGAATAAGAAAACAACATGAACAAACAGCCATACAAAAATGGAGACACCTGGAAAAATCACTTTGAACAACTTTATAGCAAAATAAAAATGAACCCAGAACAAATCCAAATTTATGAAAAAAATGATCAATATGGAACATAAAATTGGTAAATGCCAAAACCCATTAGACTACCCCATCACAGAAAATGAACTGATTAATAAAATCCAGATCCTAAATATCAAAAAAGCAAGTGGACCAGATGGCATCCTCAATGAAATGCTGAAGAACACAGAGCACAAATTAAGATTGGCCTTACTAAAACTCTTCAACTTGGTTCTGAGTGTAATTTTCCTGACACCTGGAATAGAGGACTCATAACACCCATATTCAAAAGTGGAGACAAATTAGATCCAAATAATTACAGGGGCATGTGAGCAGTAATCTGGGGAAGCTGTTATGCAGTATCATCAACAGAAGACTCATACAATTCCTTACAGAGCACAATGTCCTGAGCAAAAGTCAGATTGGATTCTTACCAAATTATAGAACATCAGACCATATCTGAGCTTGCTTTGTAGATTTCCAGAAGGCCTTTGATTCAATTTGTCTTCTGTCTAAACTTCTAGAATCAGGTATTGGGGGTAAAAAATAAACAGAGTTCTTCACTCAAGGGCGGGGTGTGAAACAGGGCTGCCCACTATCACCGACCCTCTTCAATATTTACATTAATGAATTGGCGAAACAACTAGAACAATCAGCAGCACCTGACCTCACACTACATGACTCCACTATAAAGTTCATCCTGTATGCAGATGATCTGGTCCTGCTGTCTCCAACAGAAGAGGGTCTACAGCAGAACCTAGACATCCTGCATCGGTTCTGTCAGACCTGGGCCCTGACTATTAACTGTAACAAAACTAAAGTACTAGCATTCCAGAAAAGACCTAGATGTCAGGTAAATAGACACAATTTCACCCTTGGTATGACCAAAATTGATCATGCCACAAACCTTGGGCTGAAAATAAGTGCAATTGGAAAGCTAAATTTGGCCATGAATGAACTGAAAGAGAAAGCAAGAAGGGCCTTCTATGCTAGCAAAAAATCAATCCAAATTGAAATACCAATCAGAATCTGGCTCAAAATATTCCAATCAGTCATAGAACCTATTGCACTATATGGCAGTGAAGTTTGGGGTCCTCCTCTAAACCACAAATTTGACAAATGGGACAAATCACCAACAGAAGCCCTGCATGCTGAGTTTTGTAAGAGTATCCTGAAAGTACAGAGGAATACACCGAACAATGCATGCAGGGCAGAATTAGACCAATACCCTCTATTAATCCACATTGAGAAATGAGCCATCAAATTTTGGAAACATCTAAAAACAAGTGATCCAAACTGTTATCATTTTAAAGCCCTTAAAGACCATGAAGTGAACATTGAAAAAAGCTTGCTGATTCAGATGGTCCTGAGGCTGCAAAAACAAACTAACATGACTAACAACAGCCAGCCTCATGACACTGACACCCTCAACCACAGAATTAGACCCAACCAAAGTATAAAAGCACAAAAAGAAAATTACCTGACCCACTGGACTGAAACAACAGAAAAACAAAGTAAACCTGAATGTTATTTGGCCCTAAATAGAGAATACACAACAGCAGAATATCTGAGTACAGTGAAAGACTGTAAATTAAGAAGAATAATGATGACGAGGTACAAACTGAGCAATCACACGCTGACTATAGAGACAGGCAGATACAGACAGAACTGGCCACATTTGCTCGTACTGTGACCTGGGAGAAGTAGAGACAGAGCAACACTTCCTCACCAGCTGCCCTAACTATGAAGAAATCAGAAAGACGTTTTATCCAAAATTTGAAATACTTGGCCCTAACTTCATAAAATTAAACAATAAAACACAAATTCAACATTTATTAGGTGAAAAAAGAGATTGTATCCTACTAGCAGCAAGATACATTGATGCCTGTCACAAAAAGAGGCATCTGACTCAGTAATGTGCTCACACACACACACACTCACTCACTCACAAAAACACACAAACACGCAGACTCACACACATACACACTGATTTCTGAATTGTTCATAGAATTCTAAAATGTTGATTGATTGTTCTACTTACTTTTTTATGTATTTTCTTTATGTGTGTATATTTACATGTATTTTGATTACTTAAAGGTAATCAAAAGGTTACTTAAAGGATTAGATCACTTTCAAATAAAATTTTCCTGATAATTTACTCACCCCCATGTCATCCAAGATGTTCATGTCTTTCTTTCTTCAGTCGAAAAGACATTAAGGTTTTTGATGAAAACATGAAAACAGGATTATTCTCCTTATAGTGGACTTCAATGGCCTCCAAATGGTTTAAGGTCAAAATTACAGTTTCAGTGCAGCTTCAAAGGGCTTTAAACGATACCAGACAAGGAATAAGGGTCTTATCTAGCGAAACGATCGATCATTTTTGATCAGGAAAATTTTATTTGAAAGTGGACTAATCCTTTTTACAATACCTAACTGGCACAAAATGGCATTACCGCATCAATGTTTTATGTTAATTATTATTCACATTTTTATTTGTAAAAAAATATTTTAACACTTAAAGGCAGGGTAGGTGATTTGGTTCAAAAACATTTTTGTTATGCTGGTTGAAAGTCTCTTCACATCCTGATAACAATTATTGAGTTAAGCGGTCTAAATGTATTCATATGTACAAACCCGATTCCAAAAAAGTTGGGACACTGTAGAAATTGTGAATAAAAACAGAATGCAGTGATGTTTCAAATTTCAATATTTTATTCAGAATACAACATAGATGACATATCAAATGTTTAAACGGAGAAAATGTATAATTTTAAGGGAAAAATAAGTTGATTTTAAATTGAATGGCATCAACACATCTCAAAAAAGTTGGGACAAGGCCATGTTAACCACTGTGTGGTATCCCCTCTTCTTTTTATAACAGTCTGCAAACGTCTGGGGACTGAGGAGACAAGTTGCTCAAGTTTAGGAATAGGAATGTTGTCCCATTATTGTCTAATACAGGCTTCTAGTTCCTCAACTGTCTTAGGTCTTCTTTGTTGCATCTTCCTCTTTATGATGTGCCAAATGTTTTCTATGGGTGAAAGATCTGGACTACAGGCTGGCCATTTCAGTACCCGGATCCTTCTTCTACGCAGCCATGATGTTGTAATTGATGCAGTATGTGGTCTGGCATTGTCATGATGGAAAATGCAAGGTCTTCCCTGAAAGAGACAACGTCTGGATGGGAGCATATGTTGTTCTAGAACTTGGATATACCTTTCAGCATTGATGGTGCCTTTCCAGATGTGTAAGCTGCCCATGCCACACGCACTCATGCAACCCCATACCATCAGAGATGCAGGCTTCTGAACTGAGCACTGATAACACCTTGGTAACAAATTGGGTTGTCCTTGTCCTCTTTAGTCCGGATGACATGGCGTCCCAGTTTTCCAAAAAGAACTTCAAATTTTGATTCGTCTGACCACAGAACAGTTTTCCACTTTGCCACAGTCCATTTTAAATGAGCCTTGGCCCAGAGAAAAGGCCTGCACTTCTGGATCATGTTTGATATGGTTTCTTTTTTGACCTATAAAGTTTTAGCCGGCAACATCGAGTGGCACGGTGGACTGTGTTCACCGACAATGATTTCTGGAAGTATTCCTGAGCCCATGTTGTGATTTACATTACAGTAGCATTCCTGTATGTGATGCAGTGCCGTCTAAGGGCCCGAAGATCACGGGCATCCAGTATGGTTTTCCGGCCTTGATCCTTACGCACAGAGATTGTTCCAGATTCTCTGAATCTTTGGATGATATTATGCACTGTAGATGATGATAACTTCAAACTCTTTGCAATTTTTCTCTGAGAAACTCCTTTCTGATATTGCTCCACTATTTTTCGCCGCAGCATTGGGGAAATTGGTGATCCTCTGCCCATCTTGACTTCTGAGAGACACTGCCACTCTGAGAAGCTCTTTTTATACCCAATCATGTTGCCAATTGACCTAATAAGCAAGACCTCCTCCAGCTGTTCCTTATATGTATATTTAACTTTTCCGGCCTCTTATTGCTACCTGTCCCAACTTTTTTGGAATGTGTAGCTCTCATGAAATCCAAAATGAGACAATATTTGGCATGACATTTCAAAATGTCTCACTTTCAACATTTGATATGTTATCTATATTCTATTGTGAATAAAATATAAGTTTATGAGATTTACCTCTTCTCCTGTGTCCTATTGCGCCCTCTACTGTACAGGCATTAATTTGCATTTCCTTCATTCTGAGGCTCATTCATTTCACTTTTGGTGTGAAAGGGCCTTTACATTTTTGGCAAATGTAACTTTTTTGTTGGTATAAAAACAAACAAATAGCTCAGCCCAGATGAGAAAAAGTAATGCAAATGTAAAGTAATGCATTACTTTCCATAAGAAGTAACTTAGTAACGCAATTAGTTACTTATTAGGGAGTAACGCAATATTGCAATGCATTACTTTTAAAAGTAACTTTCCCCAACACTATATATATATATATATATATATATATATATATATATATATATATATCATCTGTGGAAGGCGTAGGACCATAAAATGTTCATCCAATAATAGCGCTCATTCCAAGTGCAACGATACAATGTCAACTTATATCAACTTATGTCCTGTCAACTTATGTATTTCCATATCTCCACTCACCCTGCTCGCGCAGACATCACATGTCATCAGCGAGTTTCATGCAGTGCAGAGTTAGACAGACGTCAATCACCGAGCATGCAACAGAAACAGCAGCCACCTTTTACAGTTCCTCCTAAACCAAAACAACAAGCTTATTCTGCTTTCACGCCATAACTACTTTCATTTAAAAGAGATGGAAACCCATGACGTTATACTCGGAGCAGTTGACTCGAATTTATGCGTTTCAATAGCAATACTATGTGTCTTTGGAGGCACTCTGAGGGGAGGGTGAGATGTTATCCTTGACCAATGACCAATCCTGCCTTTAAGTACAGATGATTTACACATTAAAATTACAATATCTGTAATAGTAAGCAAAATGTTTGATCTTTTGTGTATATTAAAACAATTGATATCTAAGGTAATTTTCCATGACATAAAGAAAATGATAAAATCCCCTAATTTTAAATGATTTTTGAAATATCAGTATTTACAAAAAAAGCAAAATCTTGAAAACAATTATTTAAATGTCTTAGTTTTTTTTTTTTAGAAATTAAAAAAAGAAAAGAGTATAAAATGAATGTTATTGTAATGTTTCTGTAAGGACATTTTGTAAGAAGAGATGAAAATCATATATATAAAAATATTGCTCATTATTAAAATATGATTACTTTAATAATGAGCAACAGTTTCAGCTTGATTACAGTTTCAGCATGATTATTTTCAATTATTGTATTGTACTACTTTTTTAAAACCAATTGGTGACATATTTTATACATCTAATTGAAAAATATCAAAAGGGCACCTACTATGCAAAATCCACTTTTACATGGTGTTTGGACATAAATGTGTGTTGGCAGTGTGTGAACACAACAGCTCTACAATGATAAAAATCTACCCACTCCTTTTTTTAATCCCCATTAAACCAAAGCAGTCTCATTAGACATGCCGTTTTGATTCTCTGAGCAGTGTTTCAGAGTTTCTGCCCTCAGCCAGTTGTATGCTGTCCGCCATTTTTTCTCCATGCTCGAGCAGCTCGTGACAATGTCTCGTAAGCAATCCTGGTGTTCTGCTGTTGGATGTAAGAGTGAACATAGGAGTCTTCATTTTCTCTCAACATCTGAGCCACTGAGGATGCAGTGGATTAGTTTTATTTTTGAAGGTAATGTGGCTGCACACCAAAATATACCTAAATTCGTTTTTGTCTGTGCAAATCATTTTATGCCAGACTGCTTTGTGAACGAGGGTCTATGCAAAGGGACAATACAAAACACAGGTTTTGCTAAAACGTTGTTACACAAGGATGGATTAGTACTAACTGTTGCATATAGTCTCTCTGGAGCAATACTGGTCACAGCAGTAATGAAAGCAAGAGCAAGCACTTTATTACTGTTCATCTGAGTTGTTTTAAGGATATTAAGTTTACCAGTTTATTAAGCACCCCCATAGAAAAAAAGAATTAGGTCTGTATATATTTGTTCACTGTTAGTTGTGTTAGAGTTTTTTGTAAGATGATCACTGTGTATGTTGATAATGCAAGGGAGAGAGAGTTTATGGATATGCACCTCTTGTATTATGTTTTATTCAGCTGTGATTTTCTGGAGTGAAAACGGACGCTTCATCTTTTGTGTGATGTACAGTGAACTTCATAAAACTCATCAGTAAAATTTTGGCCATCATTCAGACGGGGTCTGCTACCACAGGCTTGTACTAATAGTGGATAAAAGCAAGATAACAACATAATTTATAACCGTAATGAAACTAAACTATACCTGTTCTATCTCCATGCAGCATACTGTATATTCTCTGGCCCTGTATGCATCATTGTCCAACTCCAGTTCGAACTGAACAGCATTACTAACAGTTTCTAACATTTTCAGTGTATGAGATTGTCCTGTTTGTTTGATGCATGAGCTCTTGAAGCTCTGCCCTCTTCTTGAAAGGGGCCGGGAGCAGCAGCTTATTTGCAATTAAAGGGACACACACAAAAACGCTGTGTTTTTGCTCACCCCCCAAAACTGGCCATTTTAACATGCTATATAAAATAATAATAATAATAATAATAATAATAAGATCTGTGGGGTATTTTGAGCTTAAACTTCACATACCAATTCTGGGGACATCAGAGACTTATTTTACATCTTGTAAAAAGGGGCATAATAGGTGCCCTTTAAAGATACACTAATATTGTTTATTGCCCATCTCTACTCAGGAATCCCCTTGTGCCAAAACTACAACAAATTATGAATAAAACAGCCATGATTGTCTGAAATGATATATAAAGTTGCAAAAGGCTCTATTGGTGTCTGGGAAAGCACGTACTCTCCGCATTAATAAGTTATATGTGCCATGAAGCAGACACAGATCATTATGTAAGACTCCACTGGTCGGCCATAAAAAATTCACACAGCCAGTCTATATATGCAAACTACAAGTGAACAACACACTCTCATAAAAAAAGGTACAAAAGCTGTCACAGGGGCGGTACCTTTTCAAAAGGTTCACTTTTGTACCTTATTTACCCATAAAGGGTGCATATATTTGTACCTTAACCCTCCTGTTACCCTTAAATTTACCAACACCACCATATATATATATAATAATGTTTGTTTGTTTATTTGTTTGTTTTTTGTGATGGATGTTCCCTTGTTTTTTCTGAGTAGTTAAACTGCCTAGTGTTCTTCAGAAAACTCCTCCAGGTCCTGCAGATTCTTCAGTTTTCCAGCATCTTTTGCATATGAAAAGATGGATCTCAAAATCATACAGTCACTGCTGGAAAGGGTTCAAATATGCAAAAGATGCTGGAACACTGAAGAATCTGCAGGACCTGGAGAAGTTTTCTGAAGAACATGGTCAGTGTTGAAATTATGTGCTGTGTATTTAAATTTTTCTGGTAATCAAATGAAGGGATAAAACATTCATTTATTTTTAATCATAAAATTTAAATAAACCCTTTCATTTTTGGAAAGCATAGTGATGCACTACATGTTTACTGTTAATATTAAAACATGGATGAAAAAATGTGTGATTATTCCTTCATTCATCCATTGACTCTCAGGACACGCCTCGGTCTCCGTAGTGTTATGATACGTCATGTTCATGTAGCAGCAGTATTGATAAGTGAACGTACTTGAGAAACAGTTTAGAGTGGAGAAATCCATCTACATAATAAAACATTGGTCACAAATTGGTCACTTTCTAAATAGTAAAAGTATAGCACATCTTACTAATAATTATATATAAATAAATCACTTATTTGCCCCCTTTGAAGTCAAGATGGACGAGATCTGCACTGCTACCATCTACCGAGAGCCACATCTCTCTGTCAATGTGCTCTATCCCAAAAAAAATTGCCTCAATTCTGCCATCATTGTGCCTGTCCCCAAGAAGACAGCTATCACCAGCTTTAAATATTATAAACCTATAGCTCTCACCTCCACTGTGATGAAGTGTTTTGAGAGGATAGTGTTAAAGGTGCCATCGAATGTTTTTTTACGATGTAACATAAGTCTAAGGTGTCCCCTGAATGTGTCTGTGAAGTTGCAGCTCAAAATACCCCATAGATTTTTTTTAATTAATTTTTTTAACTGCCTATTTTGAGGCATAATTAGAAATGCGCAGATTCATGCTGCGGCCCCTTTAAATTGCGCGCTCTCCGCCCCCTCCCGAGCTCTCAACTCAGCTAATATAACTCTCAAAATGGATCTTTACAAAATGTTCGTCATGCATGCTGCATGCATACATCGGATTATATGAGTATTGTATTTATTTGGATATTTACATTTGATTCTGAATGAGTTTGATAGTGCTCCATGGCTAACGGCTAATGCTACACTGTTTTATAAAGAATGAAGTTGTGTTTATGAATTATACAGACTGCAAGTGTTTAAAAATGAAAAAACCGACGGCTCTCTAGTCTCTGTGAATACAGTAAGAAACGATGGTAACTTTAACCACATTTAACAGTACATTAGCAACATGCTAACAAAACATTTAGAAAGACAATTCACAAATATCACTAAAAATATCATGTTATCATGGATCATGTCAGTTATTATCGCTCCATCTGCCATTTTTCGCTATTGTCCTTGCTTGCTTACCTAGTCTGATGATTCAGCTGTGCACATCCAGACGTTAATACTGGCTGCCCTTGTGTAATGCCTCGATCATGGGCTGGCATATGCAAATATTGGGGGCGTACACCCCGACTGTTACGTAACAGTCGGTGTTATGTTGAGATTCGCCTGTTCTTCGGAGGTCTTTTAAACAAATGAGATTTATATAAGAAGGAGGAAACAATGGAGTTTGAGACTCACTGTATGTCATTTCCATGTACTGAGCTCTTGTTATTCAACTATGCCGAAGTAAATTAAATTTTCAATTCGATGGCACCTTTAAGAAACATCAAATTGATGCTTTCTCCTGCACTGGATCAACATCAGTTTGCATATTGAGCTAACAGGTGAATAGTTGACACCGTCAACACAGCTCTCCACACTGCGCTGAATCAACTGGAGTGCCTGGGATCTTAGGTGAGGATGTTGTTTGTAGACTTTAGTTCTGCATTTAACATGATCATCCCCTGCATAACGGTAAATTAAACTGCTCAACCTGGTTGTCAGTGTCCACATATGCATATGATCAAGGATTTTTTAACAAACCAAACACAGACTGTCAGGTAGGGAACACACTACTTACTCTGACACTCAGCAAGGACAGGCACGTGCACACATAGACATAAAAGAGGGCTTGAGCACCTGCCCTTTTTCTTCCTAGAGAGAAAGTGCCCTTTTTTCTGGGGTGCTTTTTTTTTTTCTTTTTTTTTTTAATAAATGAATAAATATTTCTGTTTGCGCACAGCTTCCCTGTCAAAAATGTATTTACTGAAAAAAAAAAAAATTAATAACAATAAATACTATATATCAGGTCGGCTTTGTCGAGTTCAGCAGCCCTCCCTCTGCGACACGGCATTCATTCCCGCACGTGCGCGCGCCACGCTCATGTTTGCTGCTGGCTACTTTTGATAACTATTCCCGGGAAAATACAACTGCTGTCTGCCGATGAGAAACGAAAAAGAAAAAGCCCTAGATGGATCCATCCCGTGCATTTCTTTCAGGTAGCCTATGTATGTTCACAAACCTGTGGAATTTTTGCCTATTTAAGGGTGAGATTATTTATACGTTTAACGCCGGGTCAATAGTTTGATCACCAGCAACGCATCTGCCTGATTTGATACTAATGTAAATTATGTCATTTTATAATTTCAATTATTTTAATGGGCTATGTATTGCGTTTTGAACCATGTTAAAGATATCTGTAGGGCTCTCAATACCAGAAGAGGAGCATCCATGAACCACATTATTAGACAGTTTTCTAAGGATGCACAATTTATTAAAACTATTTAAAAATCATAATACAGCATTACATAATGCTATTCTTAAATCTATGCTTACACAGGAGAATACATCAATAAAAGTTTAAACCCTCGCTGTCTTTACATGTTTGATGTCCATATATTCTTGTTGAAGAAATTACAGTGGCTGTAGCATTTCTGTCATAAAGAAGTGGATGAATATTATTATTTAACTAATAATATTTTTTTTTAAATTATGGTGGTTGGCTTTAATCATGGATTTGATCATGCTGTGCTGTGCTGTGCTGTGTAACAACAAAAATCAGCAGGCTTTTGGCGCCCTCTGCAGGCATTTGTTATAATACATAATGTAATTATAACATTTCAGGGGAAAAACTCTTGATGTGTTTAAATGTGCAGATTAGCTTGTTTTGGTTAATTTAGAAGAAATCTACAGATGCAAACAGATGGATGGTAGTAGGCTTAAAATAAACACCATTTAAATGTGTAGGATTAGGGTTAAGTTTTCTTTCCATTAGAGTAAAAGACATGGCAGCAAAAATGAACCAAAATCTTAAAATTACCCACTACATGAAAGAAGTATACCAATAACACCAAAATAATTAAAACGATTTATTGATTTGTGCAAAATAAACAAATTATTAGTGAAACTATGTCCCTCTTCTTGGTGCAGTCATTTATTCTAAATATATATAGCTACTTAAAAATAGTAGTGTAGAAAGTATGCACATTTAGGCATAGTTTCCTTTGCTGTTGCCTGCTCTTGTGACAAACCTAATGAATATCAAAGAAGACCATGGTCTTTGTATGAACTGATTATTTTGTAGAAATCAAGAATAAAACAATTGTGTGAGTGTGAGGGAATTAAAATAAATTGGTAAGGAAGTCAGAGTTGTCTTAATATTTAAGGGTTTATTTTTTTTTTTTTAATAAATAATTATGAGAAGTGCCCTTTTTACCCACTTGAGCCCCTGCCCCCCAAAATGTCTGTGCACGTGCCTGAGCAAGGAGCTCTACAAGGTTGCGTGCTAAGTTCTCTTTTCTACTCACTCTACACCCACGACTGCAAATCAACCCATAAGAAAAACACAAGCTGATGACATCACTTGGGTGGGGCTAATTGGGGAATAGTCTGCCTACAGGAAAGAAGTTCCTGAACTATCAGAATGATGCACCATGTACAATCTGACACTTAATACCTCCAAGACAAAGGAGCTCATCATTAATTTCAAGATACAGGAGGAGGAACCAACCCCTTGTATATAGTTGGATTGTTCGACTGCCTTCATTTGAAGACATTTATAGAACCAGATGTTTACGTCTTTTAAGATGCGCAGCTCGAGACTCCTGGAACAGTTTTTTATCCACGAGCCATTATTTGTAACTGAACGAATAACTGAACTCTATATAAAAATGGGAGACTGTACATTATAAGCTATGGGGTTGTGCAATAATATATTTTATTTATTGTTTATATTTTACTATTTATGTTTTTCTATTTTCAATGCCCTTTTTGTCTATATTTGTCTGTATATATGTTTCATGTGAATGTACCACTGAGGAGAAGCACTAAATTTTGTTGTACAGTTGTGCAATAACAATAAAACTATTCTATTCTATTCTATTCTATTCTATTCTATTCTATTCTATTGCCTAGTTTGGCAGATGAGTGTTGAGATGGCTGCAAGCCGCAAGTAGCAGCACACTCTCTCATCTGTCGCTATCAAATTGGGGTTTAATGCAGGGTTATGTTCCTTGATAAACATACCACTGTAGAACATGGCAGATGAAAGCTGGCATCTTCCTTTAGACAATTTAACATTGATGACATTTAATGCAAATGCCCTTATATATGCACAGGCTCTCCATGTGATACAGTATCACAGGGCTGACATAAGCCAATAATATTGGCATGATTTTACACATGCTTCAAACACCGTGTTCCCCTGACATCCCCATAGCATCAGCATCTGATGCCCCCTGGAATATGATTGCCCTTTCCCTGTTTCCTGTTATCCCCCAGGACACAGAACGCCCAGGACACCCATCCACCCCTGACAGGAACTATTAAAATTGGTTTTAAAGAGACCCTTTAAAGAGACTTTGGCAGCGTGAAAGCTACTGCCGGGTATCTCTCATTGGGTCCTTAAGACAGTAGAAAAAGCAATACACTACCCTCCAACATCATGGTCCCCACTACCGTGAAATTGGAGCAGGCACATCTGCTGTCACAAGACAATTTCTTCTGGACAAAGGGACCATAGAACATGTTCCCCTCCCAGGGAAAAAGTCAGGCTACTACCGCCAATACTTCCTGTTTCAAAAAAGATGGGGGACTGCATCCAATTTTAAATCCTTGAGGCTTGAACCATTCTGTCAGAGTGCTCAAGTTCAAGATGCTAACTATCAAGATGATTCAACATCGTCGCAAATTCAACATCGAGATTGTTTCGTCTCGATGTTGATTAAGTGGACATTTTAATTAAACGTTTGGCCACTATTAAATAAAGATTTGCTCATGCTGTAAAGTCACCAAGCTGTTGGCACCCTCTGTAGGAATTTGTTATAATAAATAATGTAGTAAATTATATATATTACATTGTATATTTTAACATTGTTGTTCAATAAAACAATATTATTACTTGCTTTTGATGCTTTATTTGAAGCAATTATTATTGCCTCAATATTATTATATGTATTTTAGTATATGTATTATTATATTATATGTATTTTATGTCATTTTAGTTTAATTACCACAAAAAATTTATTACTCAATTAATCATCAAAATAATCAAACAATTACTCAATTATCAAAACAGTTGTTAGTGTCAGCGCTAGACAAGTTACATTTCATCATTGAAGATTTCTTAGAAAAGTGTTAAAATATTGTCTCATTCTCGTGAACCCAATATTGTGTATCACCTCGTCGTTGTCAGACTCCTGCTTGAATTGCCGATGACTGTACAGCATTTTGAAATGCAATTTGTAATCTGAATCCAGTTCATTTAACCACTGAATTGACTGAGATTTAGACCGTGGTTTGCCTGGAACATAACCTCTCTATGTTAAATCAATCACCTTTGAAACTTTCACAAGGCACTTTGCTCTACTAAATTTCAAATTTCTTACATGAAAAAGAGATATGAATATATCCCACCATTATGCAGAGAGCAGGCCAATCCAGGGACATGAACAGGCCACCCACCCAGATATTTTATATAGTTTAGATATTTGAAAAGGAACATTTTTATAAAGTTATTTATAGTATTTATTGCTTTTTGTTGTTGTTGTTGTTGTTGTTGTTGTTATTTTTCTTTTTCTTTTTTGTGTTGTGTTGTTTTGTTTTGTGATGTACACTACTCCCTGATATCCATCAGAAGTGTTGTCATGTGCTGAATATTTCAAAAGCTCTGAATGTGCTCCACCATTTTGTTGATGATGTAACTAGAACCTGTTTTGTTATTGGCAGACACAAATAAAGTCTGTCTAACAGATAAATAATGCATTTGTGATACAGAACACTATGTTGTTCTAAGCTACACATAAAGAGACACTTATGCACCTCTAAACTCTTCCACGATTAGATTTGAGAAACAACCACATACTGTACAAACAGATTTAATAAAGGTTTTTGATAAACAGTTTATTTATTATCTATAGCAGTGCCATCAATGGTCAGATACACTAGATGGCAAACTTTCAACTTTAACCCAAACATAGTTTGACTTGAAGTGTTAGCATGAGGAAAGACAAGAAAAAGAAAACAAAAACTTGGAAAGTGAGGACAAGAAGAAAGAAGCAAAAACTTGTGAGGACAGAATGACCAACAGAAGCAAGGACAGAGCAGCTGAATGTGAGAAGGAGGTGAGAACATTGGTCATACTGGCTAAAATTAGCCACTAACAGACAGACCCGAAGATAGTAGCAGCTATTCTAGCTGTGAATTTAGAAGGTCCGGAAATTGCTGATGCATAGCCATGATATAAATTTAATATATCTCCGGCAAGATGGCGCCTGTGAATGTGGCATGCCATCTGTCGCTCTCTATCATGTCCTGTATGTGGTTATTAATCTGTACTCTCTTGCCTTCTAACTACGTTGATTCTCTCGTATATGATCGTCAGACCCTTCTTGGCATTTGCAATAGCTACATGGATGTATTCGAAGCGAAAATAGGAACTTTCGCCGACTACACACAAGGAAGTATCTTACGTGATATTCCAGATTTTCTTCGTCGCCAGCCGTTGGATATTATCCCGAGAAAACGCCGGAGACGACGTGGGAAACGCGGCGGAGTGGTCGTCAGATTAAAGATCCACCTGCACGCTGGCCTTCCACTCAGCTTCACTCAGGATCTGAGCCGCTTTGCGGCCTGGTATTCGCCGATCCTGTCATCTCGATATCTTACATCTATTCCAGCTGACTACCCTGCTCCTCCCGATTCTCCAGTTCGACTTCTACAGGACTCTGTTTTGCGGATTGTCATTCGACCTCGTCCGGAGGGAGTAAACACTGCAAATCTTCGCTTTCTGAGCAAAGCCCCGGTCTCGCGCAGCACTCTGGCGTTGCATTCTCCAAAAATGGCGCTGATAAACGCTCACTCCCTGGTTAACAAGACTTTTATTCTCAACGATTTTATCTCCTCTCACTGCCTGGACTTCCTGTTTATCACCGAAACCTGGGTGAAGGTAGGAGATTTAAGCCCTTTCTCAGAACTTGTTCCTACTGACTACTGTTTCTATAACTCTCCCCGTCCTGTTGGAAGAGGTGGAGGACTAGCTATAATCACAAAGAAAAATTTTAGTCCCCGTTGTCGGACATTGCCGTCCGCAAATTTCACGAGCTTTGAAGTCCAGCTATTACTACTTGACTGGTATGACCCCATTGTTTTAGCTCTGATATATCGGCCACCGCATTTAACTAAAGGCTTTTTAGCAGAATTCACAGAGCTTTTAGGGGATCTCATCACTAATTATGATCGGATTATTTTACTAGGTGATTTTAATATCCATGTGTGTTGTCCATCGAAACAACTAACGTCAGAGTTCTTGAACATCATTGACTCTTTCAATCTAAGACAATGGGTTACTCTCCCTACACATACCCAAGGTCATACTCTGGACTTAATTCTGTCTCTTGGCCTGCTGATAACTGACAATGAAGTGATTGAATCTCTCATATCAGATCACTTTCCTATCATATTTAAAATGTCTCTTCCTGCCATCTCAAATAAAGCAGCATCTGACACAAGACAGACCCGTATTTACTCACCACCTTTCTGCGAGGCTTTTACTAAGCTTTATAATGAAGCCAGCATTTCTATGTCACTTGAATCTTCATTAGCTGCACTAGATGCTGAACAACATTATCAAGTTTTAAATACTGTATGGCTGGATGTCTTGAATGTTGTTGCTCCTTTTAAGTCTTTTAAGCCAAAACCTACATCCGAGCCATGGGTTGATCAAAATATTCGCTCTCTAAGACAATCATGTAGGAAAGCTGAAAGAAAATGGAAAAAGGACAAACTGCAAATTTCGTTTGATATTCTTAAAAACTGTTTGACTTTGTATCAGTGTGCTGTTAAGAAAGCCAAGTCTCTCTACTTCACTAATTTGATTGACAAACACCACCACACTCCTAAAATTCTTTTCTCTGTTATAAATTCAGTGTTAAATCCTCCTGTAAACACCTTTCAAAATCCTACCTCTGCACTCTGTGAAGGTTTCTTAAGACATTTCAGTGACAAAGCGATGAGTCTGAGGGCCCAGATACAAGCAACTGATCATGAAAACTTGACGCTTGGAAACCCACCTGCCTTTTGGACTACCTTTAACCCTGTCTCTCTACAATCAGTTAAGGAAGTAATTGTAAAACTTAAACCTTCCCTATGTCCCTTTGATACAATACACCCTCGTTATTTGAGGCAATTGACTGACACTATTGGACCGGGACTGGTGTCCCTGTTAAATAAATGTCTACATTCAGGGTATATCCCGGACAGCTTAAAAATGGCCATGGTCACTCCAGTTTTAAAGAAACCTTCACTGGATGCATCTGTCTTAGCCAATTTCCGGCCTATATCTGTTTTACCATTCATTTCTAAGGTGATGGAAAAAATTGTGTTTTTACAGCTCCAATCCTTTTTAACTAATAATCACATTTATGAGACATTTCAGTCTGGGTTCAAATCTATGCACAGTACCGAAACTGCCCTTGTTAGAGTCCTCAATGACATCCTCATGGCTACTGATTCAGGCAATTCTGTTATTTTAGTTATGCTTGATCTGTCCTCAGCCTTCGATACTGTTGATCACGAGATTCTTGTCTGTCGCCTGGAATCCTGCGTCGGTCTACGGGGGGAGGTCTTAAGTTGGTTTAAATCTTTTTTAACTAATCGAAGCTTCTCAGTTAAAGTCGGTAATTTCACCTCCTCCTTAGGCAATCTAAGCTGCGGTGTTCCTCAGGGTTCTATTTTAGCTCCCACCCTTTTCTCTCTTTATTTACTTCCTTTGGGCTCCATCTTTAGGAAACATGGCGTTTCTTTCCATTGTTACGCAGATGACATGCAAATCTATCTGCCTGTAACAGGAAAAGAAAAATCTCCTCTCCATACTCTATTAGCGTGTCTGGACAATGTTAAATCATGGCTTTCCAATAATTTTCTTTTCCTGAACTCCGATAAAACGGAAGTCATTGTCTTCAGCCCCTCTGACTCCAGAACACAAAATCAAATTGATCTTGAGTCATTAAGTTCGTTTATCTCTCCCCAAGTGAGGAATCTGGGAGTGGTTATTGACAACTGTCTGAAATTTGACAAACAAATAAGTACCGTTGTTGGTTCAAGTTGTTTCCATCTTCGCTCTCTCTCAAAAATCAAAACCTTCCTTTTGGAGGGCTCTTTAGAGACTGCAATCCATGCCTTCATTACATCATGACTGGACTATTGCAATTCCCTGTACTACGGGATCGCAAAAACCCAAATTTCTAGATTACAAGTAGTCCAAAATGCTGCAGCGAGATTTCTGAAGAGGCGTAAGAAATTCGATCACATTACGCCCCTCCTGAGATCTCTACACTGGTTGCCCACCCAGTTTAGAATCGAGTATAAAATCCTACTACTTGTATATAAGTCTTTAAATAATCTAGCTCCCTCCTATCTGACCAACCTTCTTCACCCTTACACTCCTGCGAGAGGACTGAGATCGGAGGGAAAACTACTCTTAAAGATCCCTAGAACCCGTCTAAAGACAAGGGGAAATCGAGCTTTTGAAGTGGCTGGCCCCACGCTCTGGAACAATCTTCCAAACTCTGTCAGAATGGCTTCCAGTTTATCTGAGTTTAAATCATGCCTTAAAACTCATCTTTTCTCTCACGCTTTTGGTATATAATGTAGGTATTTGAGTATAATTATATATGTGTATGTTCATGCATGTATATGTATGTCTGTATATGTGCATATGGGGTGTATCTATGTGTGCATGTATGCGTATATCATGTATGTCTCATGTACGTGTGTGTGTACGTGCAAATATCTATATATATAATGTAGGTGTATATGTATGTGTGTATACATATGGATGTATATATTTGTGGATATGTGGATATGTGTGTGTATATAACGTCCATATTTCTCTGCCTTCTGTTTCTTTGTCTTTTAACTGTTTCCTTTATATTTTATGTACACTTCTCTTCTAATTGTTGTACAGCACTTTGGTCGGCCTGGCCGTTTTTAAACGTGCTTTAGAAATAAACCGAACTTGAACTTGAACTTGAACATTCCTGGACCATGGCAGTTGTAATTGTCATGGTTAAGACACATATTCAGTAGCGGAAGGTAAAAATAATTACATTTGAATGCATTTAAAATGTATTAGCATTTAAATGCATTGTCATGCACAAACATTTTTCAGTGTTTAAGAATGAAAGAGTTTTTGTAAGGAAAAAAGTATAGAAAGAATGAATCAAGTCAAACCAAGTAAAATGCTGAAATCATAAGGCTCTCAGGTGGAGCTCACTGAGGAATTTGTGAGAGGTGTAAATCTCTCTCAATCCTCAGTGGCTGACGAGGGTGAGCTGCTGGATGATGATTATGTCCTCTCGTTGACATCATCAGATCCAACAGCGAGTGCTCTTGTGGCGTCAAGCCCAAGAGAGCAGGAGATGGCTATTGAAGAGGAAGCAGGTGAGCCTGCTGAGACTTCAAAGCCTCACAGCCCTGCATATGCGGAGCTGCTTGAAGTTATGGAGCGCGCTTCTGGCAGTGCGTGTTAAAAAGGGGCCGCACGCGAACAGCTTGATGAGCGGTTCCTTTCTGGCCATAACACAACAGCCCCCGTGAGCCTTCCATTCCTTCCTGATCTTCACGTTGAGATCGAGAAGGCATGGATCTGATCCTGGGCCCAGACAGACAGGAGATCCTGGTTGGTCCCAATTCGAGGATCAGAGACAGGGCCAGAAGTCCAGTGTTGCAGGGCACCTCTTCCTCCTCGGAGCAGGTCCCAGAGAAGGCGGGACTCCAAGAAGAAGAAGCAGGATCTGAGGGAGGGTAGTTAACATCTACCCTCTCCTCTCTTCTTCCACTTCCTGAATAGTGGAAATTTTTTTTTTGAAACACGCTTCGTACAGTCAGGCTGAGGGCTGTGCCTATGATGAATATTTTCTTTTAGGCTTAAAAGAACCTTAGAATCCATCCCTTTCATGATGAGGAGTCTTCGGTCTTCGAGCCGCAGGAAGGTGAGCTTGGTCTATATTTCTGTTATAAAATATATTGACCTTAAGTTTCCTGTATAGTTTTTTCCTGGGCATGTAAGAGGGAAAAAAAGACAAGGGGAATTTAGGGCTCTGAAGTTCCATTAGGTTGGCTAGAATGATTTATTTCTGTGTTGGCAAACAAAATGGCTGCGTTTACAGCCACAATATGGTAGAGTAGCTTATCCTCTGGTCATAGCTAGAGTTTGTATTCAAGATTAGCACTCTTTACTTCAGATAGATCTATGTTTAGCGTCGGCCTCCGGGGCCGCCTGACATTGTTTGGCTTGGGTTGAGCTTTGCTCTTCTGAGCTCTTGTTTTTAGAGAGTTATTTCAGAGTGGCCTCTTCTCTAGTGAGAGTTTTAGAGGCTGAGTTTAAGTCCCAGGCAGATCTATCACAGCTATAGCTGGCCTAAGCTAGAACTAGGGTTTAGGTGATATACTAAAGCATTTCACCTTTTTATTACTTCCCTTGTCAGGTTGTATAGTTTTCCTAGTTCTGGCCTCCTCTTATCAGAGTTGTCAGGCCAAGGCCCATTACCGCTTTTTGTGTAGGTGCAAGATAGATAGCAGCTAAGGTAGCAGGCTATTGCTAGTCTCCCTGGTGCCGTGGTAGGCCCCTTATCATTATGTGGATAAGAGAATGCTAGTGTTGCATAGGCCCCACTTTTTCTAGAATTTTCATTCATACTGTGTTTTGTCTTTTCCCCTGAACCCCTTGAATTAACATTCAAGCTGAAGTGTAATGGTGTTAGCTTTGATTAAGCTCCTGGTCCCTAGGGTTCAGTACAGAGGTAAGAATTTCTGTTCTGGTGAAAAGCATCCATCCTTGAGTTTCAGTATGGTATGAATGAAAAGAAAAGCCTTGTTTATGCTTTAATGCTTTTATGCTTTCTATTTTTTGCCCTACACAGTGTGAGCTATATCTCTATTGCTGCCACAGGTTAGCACCTGTTTCTGTATTAGTAGGCTTGGTTCTGGCCTCCTTCAGAGCAAGGTGACTAAGTTCGTACTCCCCTTGCTTTAAGGGTTTTTACTGAGTGCATGGCCTGTTGGAATGCATAGCTCAGGTTGAGTTTGTTTAGGGAACCTCAGTATTCAGTTTGGTTCTTATGTAATTCCCTTTAGAGTTTGAACACTGCCACAAGAGTTGATGTGTTATTTGGAGTTGAAGGCTTTGGTCTGAGCCTCCTTCTGAGCACAATAGCTTGTAGTATCACAAGTTTGTTGGTAGATGTTTGGTCAGAGTTTTGCTCACTTAGAACTAGCACTGCCACAGGTTTATGCCCATGTTTATTTGAAGTAGTAGACTGGTTCGGGCCTCCTTCAGAGCATGGCAGCATATATTCTTTGTACTCCCCTTACTTGTAAGAGTTAAGAGTGTTTTTACTGAGTACATTGCCTGTTGGAATGTGTAGATTTAAGTTCAGGTTGAGTTAAGCTAGGTAACCTCACTTGATAGTTTGGTTCTCAGATTTGTCTCCCTTAGAGCTTAGACATAAATGCCACTAGCTGATGCCACGTGTCTTTCTGGAGTCACAGGCCCTGTTTGGGCCTCCTTCAAGAACATGATGGCACAGGTTTGTAATGGTGGAATGTTTGGTTTAATTTTGATACTGCCACTGGCTGACGTCCGTGTCTTTCTGGAGTAGTAGGCCCTGTTTGGGCCTCTTTCAGAGTATGTTGGCATAGTTTGTACTCCTCTTGCTTAAAGAGTTTTAAGTGTTTTACATAGTACATTGCCTGTTGGAATGTGTTGAATAGAATCAAGCTCAGGTTGAGCTAAATAGTTAACCTCACTGGTTAGTTTGGTTCTAATATATGGCTCCCTTAGAGCTTAGAAACTGCCACTAGCTGGCGCCACGTGTCATTCTGAGTTGTAGGCCCCGTTTGGGCCTCCTTCAAGAACATGATGGCGTAGGTTTGTACTCCTCTTGCTTAAAGAGTAAAAGGTGTTTTTACTGAGTACATTGCCGGGTGGTATGGTGGCTCAGGTTGATTTAAACTAGTTAACCTCACTGGAGAGTTTGGTTATCATATTTGGCTCCCTTAGAGCTTAGAACACTGCCACAAGCTGATGCCACATGTCTGTCTGGAAGTCGTAGGCCCTTTTGCACTCCCCTCAAGCATGGCGGCGTGGGTATATCGTTTCCCATATGCGTTTCAACGCTTTCCCTTTTGAAAGGGAACGTCTCAGGTAATGTATGTAACCATGGTTCCCTGAGAACAGAGAACGAGACACTGCGTTATCTGCCATGCATCAGGGCTGCCTGCTGAACAGTCCCTTCAGACGATAAGGTACTGACTGCTTCTCTAGGCGCTCCTTTTATACTTCAGGGTAGCGTCTTTAATGACGTCATAGGCTGTCGCCGGCCAATAGGATTGGTGAGATTTGATAATTGCTTTCAGACACCGGTTCATGTGATGGCGTTCCCCATATGCATTTCAACGCAGTGTCTCGTTCCCTGTTCTCAGGGAACCATGGTTACATATGTAACCTGAGACGGTTGCTAACGACCCAAGGTATGAATCAGTATAAGTATTTTTTTTCTTGGTGATGGATCTGGTGAAGCTGTCAGCAATCAAAATATTAATTTTGAAGATGTTGAAAATGACAGTTGTGAGAATATGTTTGAGATTGTGAATAGGCTCAAACATATTCTCAAAACTATCATTGGCTGAATGCACTGGGAAATGAGCTCTGACGAGGACAGTGATGATGGCATAAAACATCTGCTCAAACTGAACCCTTCCAAGCACCAAAAGTAACAAAATATGCTGTATTTTATTCTTCTGTAATTGTTACTCTGATACCAAGGGGTGTTTTATATTACTGCGACAGGTAGATATCCATTCTTGCTAGATATAGTCACTAAAGACCCAAATATGTAAGAATGGTTGGCAAAACATTCATGCACTTAAGGGTTAAATACACCAGGGAAGAAGAGGGAGAGTGGGGGCTCTGTAGGAGGATGTGGAGCTGTAGAGGGATGTGACCACGAAAGAGCTAACAGAGCAGTTAATGAGGGAGTGGAGGGAGGAGCCAGGGAAGAGATGCTGGAAGGATGGACCAGGTGAGAACCCAGAGCACACCCAGGATGAATGCCCATGGCAGAGCGACAGACAGAGTAGCCATGGCGGAGCCCTAATGGAGAGGCCGGATGATGTCAGGAAGATGACTGACAGAGTTGGAGACCCAGGTGTAGCTGAGGAGATGAAGAGCCAGGGTGGCACCTCTTGTCTGGAGGGCCAGGACGTAGCTGACAGCTTGTGAGACTCAGGTGGAGACGGGGACCTGAAAGACAGCAGTGGAGCTGGAATGACTGAGGACAGTGGTGGAGCCAGAGGGAAGGCAGAGTCTGGTGGAGCTGAAGGGGTGGAGTCTGATATCAGACCAAGGAGGAGCCAGAAGGAATGAGGGAGCCCTGGGAATCCAGTGTGATGAAGTCCACGTTGGAGACAAAGAGCATGGAGCCAAGGTGGAGTCTGAGGCTCTGAGGCCAGAGATTGAGCTAGGGGATCATCACACCAAGGCAGAGCGGAGGACCGGGAGGATCCAAACCATTGCTGATCCACAGCTGATCCAAACCATTGTATGGTGCCACTGAAGCCAGCAGAGGCAGGGCCGAGAGACTGGCTGCTGGTGGCTGAGGATGAGGGAGATAGATAAGATAGATAGATAACTTTTATTGTCCCTTAACGGGAAATTTGTTTTCACAGACTGTCATACAGTACACGTAACTGGCATACAAAAAACAAAACAAAAAAAAACACATATGTACACAAGAACAACAACACAAAAGCACAAAAAGGTAGATGTTCAACTTTGTAGCCTGTTAAGAATTGAGATTGCAGATGGTACAAAGCTCTTTTTGAAACGAGCCCTTCTCCATGTCGGGGTCCTATACCTGCGCCCGGAGGGTAGGAGAGCAAAGTGGTAGTTGAGAGGGTGCTCTGGGTCTCTTATTATGGTTTGGGCAAGGCGGGCTATTGCTCTGTCATTGAGTTCTGAGATGTTGGGTGTAGGAGCATGTATTATTTTTGAAGCTATGTATGTTATTTTATTCAGTTTGTTTTTGTTGATGACTGACAGCATGGTATAAAAACTAGTGGAGCAGTATAACAGAATGGGCTGGATAATGCTCATGTACAGTAGTAACAGAAGATGAGGAGCAACGTAAAGGGAACTGAGTTTTCGTAGAACATGCAGACGTTGTTGTGCACGTTTCTGATTGTCTGTTATATGATGGTCAAAAGTGAGCTTATTATCCAGGGTGAGTCCAAGATATTTGAATTTCTCAACCTGTTCTATCATGTTGCCATGAATGGAGATCTGACTGAGACTGGGTGCATTAAAAACCAGTTCTTTTGTTTTCTCAACATTAAGATGGAGAAAATTGTCTGTGCACCAATGTGTGAAATGTGATATTGTATCGTGGTAAGCAGCAATAGTAGTGTGATCATTGAGGAGAGCCAGAATTGCAGTATCGTCAGAATATTTATAGTATGTTGTAATGGATGAAGGACTAATACAATCATTAGTGTAGAGTGTATAGAGAAAGGGAGAAAGGACACAGCCTTGAGGAGCTCCCGTATTAGTTATGGTGGTATCCGATGTGACAGGCCCTATCCTCACAGCCTGTGGTCTGTTGCTCAAGAAACTATGAATCAGATGGATGTATTGAGGTGCAACATTAAGTTGGTGTAATTTTTTAATCATCTGATGACGTTGGATTGTATTAAAAGCTGAGCTTAGGTCCACAAAAAGAACTGCAGCAAAGTTACCAGATACTTCCAAATGTTGAAGGAGGGAATGAAGGAGACATACAACAGCATCCTCCGTCCCTCGCCTGGCTTTATAGGCAAACTGATGTTTGTCCAGCTGTGGATTGACAATTGACAGGATGGTACGCAGAATCAGTTTTTCATAACATTTGCTTGCTATGGCTGTAAGAGCAACTGGTCTGTAATGGTTGGGCTCTAACGGACGGGGTTTCTTTGGTAGAGGAATGATGGTGGAATTTTTCCATAGGGAGGGCCACCGTGCTGTGCTGTATGACTCATGCATTATGGAATAGAAAACCGGGGAGAGTTCCATTGCACAAAGCTTGAGCACCCTGGCAGGGATGCCGTCTGGCCCCATGGCCTTGCCAATTTTACACCTGCTCAGCTCCCGTCGAACATCCACCTCTGTAAAGGGAGGAGTTGTTGATGGATCTAAAGGGAGAGCATTAAGTAGCTCATTGCAGACAGCTGAATAGTCAGTGACGTCAAATCTGGAATAGAAGGTATTAAGACTATTTGCAAAGGTTGTGGGATTGGTGATTGTGCCATGGTCTTGTTTCACATTCTGTCCTGTCAATATTTTTATTTTCCGGAAAGCTTGTTTTGTGTTCATTGTAGAAAACTCATGTTCTATTTTCTCTTTGTATTTAAGTTTTTCTTTAATAATGTCATTTTTTATTTGTCTATCTAATATTTTAAGTGAAAGCCAATCCTTGCATTGGAATATTTTGTGTTTTTCAACAAGTTTATGTTTAATCTGTGGGGTAATCCAAGGCCTGGAGTTGGGAAATGTTTTGTAGGTTTTTGTTGGTATGCAGTTATTCATACAAAACTTTATATAGTCCGTTATAGCTGACAGTCTCTTATCCAAAGTGCCGCTAAAAACGGTCCAGTCCGTACATGCAAAAGAACCTTGCAGACATGCAATTGCATCCTCCGACCACTGAGAAGCACTGTAGATTTGTGGCTTGATGCGCTTCAATTCCTGTCTGTAACCAGGAAGAAAGACCAAAACATTATGGTCCGAAGAGCCCAGAGGAGGATGAGCCCGAACAGTAAATGCATCCAAAATATTCCCGTAACACAGATCCAAGATATTTCCCTTCCTTGTAGGACAATGCACATACTGATGGAAGGAAGGCAGTACGCTGTCAAGACTGCAGTTGTTGTAATCGCCCATATAAAACACCGGGGCTCGGGGGTATTTACTTAGCATTAAGTTAGCATTCTCCGCTATTAGCTCTGCTGCTGCTCGTATGTTAGCGTCTGGTGGACAGTAAACACACCCAAAAACCACCGTGGGGAATTCTCTTGGAAGATAGAAGGGGCGTAATGATAGTGTTAATATCTCTACGTCCGGTGTGCATATGGTGCTGTGTATTTTTATGTTAGTGCACCAGCGCTTGTTTATAAAGACACATAGTCCTCCACCCCTCTCCTTCCCTGACTGACGGGTCCTATCAGCCCGGACAGTCAAAAAGTTGTCCAGGCTGATCTCAGAGTCAGAAATGGATTCATCAAGCCAAGATTCAGTTAGTGCGATGATACACGCATCCCTGAAAAGTCTCTCCCCCTGACACTTGGCATGAAGTTGATCAATTTTATTCCGAAGGGAACGTACATTGGCCAATATGACAGAGGGTAACGGAGGTCTAAAAGGACGCCTTCTTAGCCGGGCACGGACACCACCACGGCTGCCCCTTTTCCTCGATCGAATCTCCGAAGGGATGTCAGTCGGTTTTTCGTTACAGAGAATAGATGACCGGAGTCGCAGAAGCTCATCCCGGCTGTAGGTGAGTAGTGCGCCTCTGGTAACATCTGACTGTAGTGGCGTGAGCGCTGTTCCATTCTTGATAATCCACAAAATCACGAGAGTAATCCACAGCAATTTCAGCATTATGTCGTTGTTAACTTAACCGCACACACTTGACAAAAACTTAATAACAAATAACTCACATAGAAGACGAAAAACTAGACAAAGCCAGGACAATAGCGTGAGCTGACATGACAGACGTGTCGTCGCAGCAGAGCATGCGCCAGAACAGCCTGGGAGTGTGAGGCTGGGTAGGACCAGCGGAGACACAGGAGACTTGGAGCTGGCGGGACCAGCGGAGACGCAGGAGACTTGGAGCTGGGTGGGACCAACAGAGACGTGGGAGACTTGGAGCTGGGTGGGCTCAAGTTCTTGGTCTGTGGGTATGGCTGAATTCTGGCTGGGCTCTGGGTCTGGATTGGGGCTGGCAGGGTCTTCTTCTGCTGAGCAGATAGTGAAGAGAGAGTCATTTAGGCACAGTACCCATTCCATGTAAGCAGCAAAATTCCCCCGAGGACTGTCCATAAGCATACATGCCTTGGATCGCTCGCTGAGTTTAGAGCAGAAAAATACACAGAGAAGAGCAGTCAGGATAGTGGGTGAGGCATTCCAGATCTAAAAATCCATTGTGTTGTCCTCGAGGGGGCGCTCTCCTTGCACCAGCAAAAGGAGGCGCACAGCAGGTAAATCCATAATTTTATGGCCTAATCTAATCTTGGTCAAGTGTTCTGTCACAGTTAATCCTAGCAGTCTAAGAGAGCATGCAGGAAGATGATTAAACTTACTTTTAATAAACACAGATGGAAACGAAACACTATATGCTATAACATTCACACTAGACAAGGAACTGAGGAAAACCAAGGGCTTAAATACACAAGGGAAGCTAATCAACAGAACAGGGAACAGGTGTGAACTAATTAGAAACATTGGAAACTAACAAGTGGTGAGAAAATGAGAATAAAAGAAATAGGAACTAGAACTAAAACCAAACCAAAACACAATGAAACCAACATATATGTGACAGCAGCATTAGCATTCCCATTCATCTCAATAGCCTTTGCTCACCTTGTGACTAATGAGCTGCAGGAAAATTGCCATTGAATCAATGATTGGCTGATGGAATCGCAAGAACACACACTGTATCAAACCTCCACCACTGAATATCCTGATCTGTGATGTCAAAGACTGAAGACAGGACAAATATAAGACTGTTTTAAGCTTTGAAGAGCCTTCAAAAAGAATGTCACTGGTAAAACATTTACTATAATATAATGAAATACAGCACAAATTAATCAGAACATAAATACACATTAGCATATTTTTAAAAAGAATATTTATTGTGGAGAAAATAAAACTTTAAATTTAAGTGTGAATTGAATGTAATGTTTTTAGACACTTAAATGCATGTTAATTATTATTAAATAAAAATGTTTTATAGTTTAATTTTATATCAAATGCAATTAGCTGTTATTAGCAGCCAATATTGTAATACCTTTATATGTGTAACGAAAATAGTCCACTGGAGGCGAGCGTAGTGAGAACCCAAGTGCAGTTTTAATAAGAATAATCCAAAATACAAATGTGAACAGGAACATGAAAATAGACTTGACTTGACTTGACTTGACTTGACTTGATTTGACTTGACTTGACTTGACTTGACTTGACTTGAACAGACTTGAACAGACTTGACAAAATGACTCACCGACAGCAGGTTACATTAACAAAACACGAAAAAAGAAACATGGGGAAGACAATGGCTATAAATACAAGAACTGATGGAACACATGACTAGGACAACCAATATGGAAGTGACACAAGGAACAAGAGAACCAATAACAGAACAGAACTGAAAACCACATGACCATAAACAATCAATGAGAACATGACACATAGGCTGCGTCCGAAAACTGGAAAATGCTGCCTTCTGAGGACACATTTCAAGGTAGTAAGGCATCAAGGCATGTCCGAATCCAGTGTTAGCTTCACTTCCTGTCTCATGAGATACCTTCCTCAGATCGATTTTTGAAGGAAGCATGGATGTAGCCTTAGCTGCCTTTGATATCCCACAATCCTGTGCTTTCCATTCTGTGACAGTTGAGCTAGAAAAATAAAGATGGCGTCCGAAAGTTGTGTTTGCTGCTCATTTTGTGTATAAATGTACGATATTGACCAACATATTTCAATTTTGATATCATTTCTATAGAGAAATTACTACTGTAATAATTAAATATTTGTTCAGTTCTCACCAAAGCTCGCGCTATATTGCTGTAGATCATTAAACTCTTACGCTGCCTCAGAAGTCTGTCCGAAATCAATTTCGTGAGGTACCTTCATGCACAAACACTGCCGTACAAGTCATTCTCTTATAAGACAGCGAGGCAGCAAGACAGCTACCTAGGTTTTCAGACGCAGCCACAGACTAAGGGAGAACATGAGGAGCAAGGGAAGCATGACAAAAACAAGCAACATGAAACAAATTACAAAATAAAAGACATGGAAACCAATGTCATTTCATAATTACTTCTGTTGTCTATAAATTATGGTCAAAGTGTCCTGCCAAAATGTACTGACAAGAATCTTTGGTAAAGTAAAATACACTTTAATGTAAAATTTCTATTGAAGCATGTAATATATTTTAAAGGTGTACTTAACACTTCATGAAAGTGTACTCTCTTTAAGTACATTTAAGTGGTCATTTACCTCATTAACATTATATAATATGCAAGTACAGCTTTTAAGATTATGCTAAGATTTTAAGTATATTACAAGCATAGGCACCAATCCCGAATACCCGGAATGTGAGTTTTAATGAGTGTCACCTGCACGCCACACCAGTCTCGAGTCCCATGGAGGAGCTCTGGAAGGATAAAAGCAGTGACAACAGTGGAAGATGAGAGAGGACCAAGCCTGGAATTTATGTTGTTGTTTTATTATGTTTATATGTGGCAGTCGTCTGTGAGGGGTTGCTGCTTTACTTTTGTTTTGTTGTTTGTTTATTTTGGTCATTAAAATTATGTTGAACGTTTACCAGTTCCTGCCTTCTTCTTTCTATATCAACAAACCTTGTTGTGGTTTGTGGGGAGGAGCAGGCAGAGCGAGGGGAAGGGGAGCTTGCTGCCGGGTGCCCGTAGTCTGAGGAGCCATCGTCGTCCGCCGGGAGGCGGAGGAGTATGGAGCAATACACAAAGAGTGTCCAGTAGTTCAATTTATGTGTCGCCACACAACTTAGACATTTCAGCATAAACGCTCCCGATAAATTATTTGTTATTAAAGCATTGCTATATTCACAAACCACTGTTAATTGTAACAGAAAAGTAAGAATACTGTATGAGGGATTTGGCAGGCAGAAAGTGCACAAAGAACGTTCCCCTTTTAATCACTAAATCTTTTCACTCATCTTAGTATATTGTGACCTCACAAAGTTCTGGTATAATAAATAAAGCTGACTGCATATCTTATTTACATAATGTCTACACTTTGTCTAAAATTAACTTTCACTTTTGTTAGTTTCACTCAAACCACCCTAGTTCACGTTACTTAAAAAACTCATGTAACTACATGAACGTAATTTAACTGCGTTGTTTCTAACAATGTGTATTATCAGCTTTACTTAGTAAGTGTTTGTTCAGTCAACTTAACATTGCTGAGTGAAACCCACAAATTAATGTTGACTAACTGGGCAGTGGATCCATAGTTCCCAGCATGCTATGCAAGGGACTGCATTATGAGAATACATTTATGGATTAAAGTGTTATTTTATGTGTTTTTCAGTAAAGGGAAAGATGTTGTTAGTTTATGTTAGTGTTTAATGTTCAGTTATGTTGGACATTTATGTTTTTGAATTTTGTGGTTACCATTATGCAGAAGAGTGGCACCTGTGTTTATGCTGTGAGCACTCATATATGCATGTTTAGGATGGAATTCCTGCTCTCAATTCAATTGAGTTTGTTCAATTAGTTATTCTTTGAGTGCAGTTTGTAGAGAAAATAGTTCATTTAATAAGGTAAATTAAGTCAATAAATGTGTTCACCTTATGTAAAAAAAACATTATTAAGTAAAATGCACATATAAATATTATGTAACAGTGACAAATTTACTCAAATAAATTTTGCCAGCTTTACTTGAATTTATTTTGTTCATACAACTAAATTCTCATTTGTACAAATTACTCATATATATACTCATATATTTGCATGGAACCACTTGACACTAATTTTTTGAATAATGAGAGGATTTGTGAGCTTGCAGAACTCAGAATCCACTCACCACTCAAAACATTTTTTGTTTTTGATCGCTCATTGTCCAAATCTGTTTCGCCACTATATATTTATGAGAAAACTGATCCTAGACCAGCAGTTTTGGGCAGCTTTTCCCTCTAAAAGTGTGAAACCTGTGGGCACCCACCGGCAGAAACATAAATCGGAGCCTATGACTACAAGTACACATTCAATACAAGTAGTGCACTTCTTTTCACAAGGGAATACATGGCTATGGTGAAAGATCTTTGTCCTCATATGGTGCAGTTAGTTACTAACCAGACCTTGACCCTTCGATCAAACCATATGCAGTTCATTCGATCCACTCCTCAAAAAAGTACATCCAACTATATTCATGCCAATTTATACATTATCAAGCCCACTCATTGTGTTGCACTCTTCCGTATGATGTTACCCAAAAACAGCCCACTGCCATAATTTATCACCATAACACTTCTTGTGGCATTTGACCAACATACTTGAAATGCATGATCATATGCATGTACAGTAGCTCAGAGCAGCAGGTTTATTATGCAGCAGCTTGGACTATAGGTTTCTGGAGCCACAGCACTGGATAGGCCATTCATAGGCCATAGTATCTGTGTGATAGGGACTTTAAATTTGCATAACCATGGGACAGTTACTCAGGGTCAAAATGGACCATATAGAAATGGATTCCCTATAGAAAACCTAGTATATCCTGATTTGGAACAGGACAGATAATACACCACCCAGTCTGAGTCATTTAAATTCACATGCACAGTCAGATTTGGAAAGCACTTGCCCTCACTTCCACTACTATATGTATTGCCATCTCCTAATGTACCAGCTCATAAGAAACATCCAAATCATGACACTAATGCCTTTTCAGTAATGGAGTATTAGCAGGGAGTGTCTCAGATGGTAACCATGACAGATCTGTGATAGCTTAAGAGATTAAATACGCAAATCAGGAATAACACGAAGCACTGCAAGCAGCAAAAGACTCATTGAGCCGACTCAAGGGGAATAAGGGAGCCGTTTCCTTATTTCTGAAGGCTATGCCTTTATATATTGACAGTGCAAGGATTATCAAAAGGTTTAAGGGAAGAAACAAGTCCAAAAATCTAATGGTGATTTCTCAAATAATATTTTCAATCTCAATGGCAGGTCCGTGACAAATACTACTGTAACTAATAGACCTTACTAATAGACCTTAGTCAGGGTAGACAACTTAAATTTGTTGCTATCTTCAATGACTATGTAATTGATAGAAGTGCAGTCCATTAAAAAATATTGTACAATTTTGATGTTAATAAAAGCCAGTTAAACATTTAAATTACTTTTTACAAATTTTTCATTATCAAAAACTGACTATTGAACATTTTCATCTCCCTCAGCCGCATTTTCATTTAAATTATATTAAATTTCATTATGAATTATATACTTGAACTAAATTCTATATCTGACAATTATACCAAGCAAACAGCATATTCAGGCCTTGAATAGGCCTTGAGGCCCTTGAATTCAGGCCATTTTCCACACATGAAGAGACGCTGGTGCAAATTTTTGTGGCACAATTTTATAGGAGTTTGTGAACAACAACTCTATATTACAGTAAGAATTTTTGCTAAGGAGTTTGTTTATTTATTTATTTATTTACTTGAGATATATTAAGGCTAACTGGGGACAATTGGGCCATTTTTCTCGGTCATCTCAATGGTGAAATGTGTCTCAATTTACCAGAATTCACCCTATATTAGAGAGGAAATATAGATATATCAACATATTTTACTGTATTGACAGCCTTAGTTTCTGGTGGTAGAAAGTTTGACCTCTATCATAATTTCAGTAACACTTTACATTAAGGTTTATAAACTCTTTACAAAGGGATGTAAAGAGTTTATAAAGGCGTTTGTTAATGAGTAATAAGTCATTTACAAATGCATTATAAATCATTAATAATACATTTATAACTGCATGAATTAAAAGGGCAACTTTAATGCAATACCTGCCAAATAGTGAGCCGTTTTTAACTCACATGTTATAAATGCTTAATAAATGTATTTATTAACAATAATTTAACTCAAAACCAGATTCCTGATTTATTTCATGATGCAGCAATAACTAATCATAACTAACAAATCATAATTAGACTGAAGGGTGTTGTATTTGTGGTTTTCTTATTAATATTTTATTAATATCTCATGACTGCCACTTTTCTTACTATGTTGCTTACCAGAAGTTTCTGTCTTACCCATGATACTCTCCAAAAGGCTCATGATGCCTATCCACAGCTTGTTTATCAAGATGAAATTGAACTCTTTTTTTATCAATATATGTATTATTTTTTACATGAACAATTTACAGAATTAGTTAAGTAAACAATTTTTCTAAACACCCTCTCACCCCTGTCCCACCCATCAAGAGACAGAACACTTGTATGACCATTATTACAAGGCCTTGAGCTGATGTGTAAGATAAAAATTATGAAAACAATAAAATAAATATATAAATGCATTTAAAAAAGTTAAAGTAAAGAAGGGTTACATTACCACATCAGCATTTTCAATCAATGTAACATCCAAATTATTCAAATATTCAATAAATTTGCCCCAAATTTTTTCGAGCATCGATGATTATTTTTTAAAAATGATACATTATTTTTTCCGCAGGCACATAGGACAAAAATGGCTTCTCTAAGCCATTCAGCATGACTGGGTTCTTCTGATTTCCAATGTATAGCTATACATTTCTTTGCTGCTATCAGAGCCATGTTAACAAAATGTAAATTCTTCCTTTGACCAAATTGGAGGGCCGATTCATTGCCCGAAAGTGAACCTTAATGTAAAGTGAACACATATGAACCATTTATTAATGAGTTATAAACATTAATAACCTGTGAAAGTGAACCTTAATGTAAAGTGAACACATGTGAACCATTTATTAATGAGTTATAAACATTAATAACCTGTGAAAGTGAACCTTAATGTAAAGTGGAGACATGTGAACCATTTTTAATGAGTTATAAACATTAATAACCTGTGAAAGTGAACCTTACTGTAAAGTGAACACATGTGAACCATTTATTAATGAAATAACACAGAAATAACACAGCGATTACACATATAATATACAAACACAGGGATTATAATATAAACACTTGAAAAACACAGTCTGCAATGTCACCTCAGTTAGCTTACCCATCAAAACAGTAACGTAAAACACAAAGCATGTTGGAACAGTACTGTGTGAATTCTTCTTCTGAAAAGTCTTTATTGGATGCTCACTAGCGCCAACTCCTGTCACACGCCAGATCATGCATGTTTAGTGATGTAACCCTGAAAGAGTGATGTGACCTGAAAGAGTATTTAAAGTATAGCCTAATATATTATTGTCATGTCTAGTTTTCTAAAACTATAGCTTACTATAGTTTGTTCTCCTACATTTGAGTTCAGTTATCTTCATAATAAAAAAAGCTGCATCTAAATCCTGCTTCCTCACTACTCTTCAACCAAATGTGACAATAATGTATAATAATCAATGCATTCTTTTTATTATAATTATTATTATTTTTATTATTATTATAAGTGGTAGTAGTAGGCTATATTATACTCTTTCAGGTTCACATCACTATGCATGTTCTGGCGTGTGACAGGAGTTGGCGCTAGTGAGCATCCAATAAAGCCTTGTCACTTTTCACGAGAAGAAGTCACACAGTACTGTTCCAACCAGAGCCGTTAAATATGAGGGTTCACTTTCACAGGTTATTAATGTTTCTAACTCATTAATAAATGGTTCACATGTGTTCACTTTACATTAAGGTTCACTTTCACAGGTTATTAATGTTTATAACTCATTAATAAATGGTTCACATGTCTCCACTTTACAGTAAGGTTCACTTTCACAGGTTATTAATGTTTATAACTCATTAAAAATGGTTCACATTTGTTCACTTTACATTAAGATTCACTTTCACAGGTTATTAATGTTTATAACTCATTAATAAATGGTTCACATGTGTTCACTGTACATTAAGATTCACTTTCACAGGTTATTAATGTTTATAACTCATTAATAAATGGTTCATATGTGTTCACTTTACATTAAGGTTCACTTTCGGGCAATGAATCGGCCCTCCAATTTGATCAAAGGAAGAATTTACGTTTTGTTAACATGGCTCTGATAGCAGCAAAGAAATGTATAACTATACATTGGAAATCAGAAGAACCCAGTCATGCTGAATGGCTTAGAGAACTTTTGTCCTATGTGCCTGCGGAAAAAATAAAGTATAATTTAAAAAAAAAATAATAATCATCGATGCTCGAAAAAATATGGGGCAAATTTATTGAATATTTGAATAATTTGGATGTTACATTGATTGAAAATGCTGATGTGATAATGTAACCCTTCTTTACTTTAACTTTTTTAAATGCATTTATATATTTATTTTATTGTTATCATAATTTTTATCTTACACATCAGCTCAAGGCCTTGTAATAATGGTCATACAAGTGTTCTGTCTCTTGATGGGTGGGACAGGAGTGAGAGGGTGTTTAGAAAAATTGTTTACTTAGCTAATTCGGTAAATTGTTCATGTAAAAAATAATAAATATAATATAATAAATATATTGATTAAAAAAAAAGTTCAATTTCATCTTGATAAACAAGCTGTGGATAGGCATCATTAGCTTTTTGGAGAGTATAATGGGTAAGACAGAAACTTCTGATAAGCAACATAGTAAGAAAAGTGGCAGTCATGAGATATTAATAAAATATTAATAAGAAAACCACAAATAAAACACCCTTCAGTCTAATTATGATAGTCAATTTTTGCTGCATCATGAAATAAATCTGGTTTTGAGTTAAATAAGTGTTAATAAATACATTTATTAAGCATTTATAATATGTGAGTTAAAACGGCTCACTATTTGGCAGGTATTGCATTAAAGTCGCCCTTTTTATTCATGCAGTTATAAATGTATTATTAATGATTTATAATGCATTTGTAAATGACTTATTACTCATTAACAAACACCTTTATAAACCCTTTACAAAGGGAACCTTAATGTAAAGTGTTGATAGAGGTCAAACACCGTTACAGAACATTGGCATATTAATATGCATTCAATAATTATTTTTGATATCATAATAAAGGCCACTATAACTTGAGTATTTGGCTTTGGCCAGCCGCACTTGCAGTACCTGCGCGGGAGTGCCGGAGTGGTTAACTGTTATTTGTTTAAGATAACTACAAACTAACACAGCGATTACTCATATAATATAAACACTAGAAAAACACAGTCTGATTTTACTGATTTTACCTCAGTTAGCTTACCCATCAAATCAGTAAACACAAATTTTCACTTCAAAGCATGTTGGAACCAGAGCAGGTTTCCACTTTACATTAAGTTTCACTTTCATAGGTTATTAGTATTTATAACTCATTAATAAATGGTTCACATGTGTTCAATTTACATTAAGGTTTACTTTCACAGGTTATTAATGTTTATAACTCATTAATAAATGTTTTACAGGTTTCAACTTTACATTAAGGTTCACTTTCATAGGTTATTAATGTTTATAGCTCATTAATAAATGTTTCACAAGTGTCCACCCTACATTAAGGTTCACAGTTAACCAATACTGGAATTATTATTATTATTATTATTATTATTATTATTATTATTATTTCATTATTAATATCTCATCAAGTTATGGTTATTATCTTATTTTTATTTTCAAAATAAAGTTGGAATTTAATCTTCAAAAAAAACAAGAAATCAGTTTTTATACACTGCTCTGGATAGGCATCATGACCTTTTTGGAGAGTATCATGGGCAAGACAGAAACTTCTGGTAAGCAACATAGTAAGAAAAGTGGCAGTCATGAGATATTAATAAGATATTAATACGAAACAAACAAATACAACACCCTTCAGTCTAATAGACTGAGAGTCAATTTTTGCTGCATCATGAAATAAACCAGGAATCTGTTTTGGGGTTAAATAATTGTTAATAAATACATTTATTAAGCATTTATAACATGTGAGTTAAAAATGGCTCACTATTTGGCAGGTATTGCATTAAAGTTGCCCTTTTTATTCATGCAGTTGTAACTGCATTATTAATGATTTATAATGCATTTGTAAATTACTTATTTAACAAACACCTTTATAAACCTTTTACAAAGGGAACCTTAATGTAAAGTGTTACCATAATTTCTAAAGGAAATGTCATATCCTATGCAGGGAAGTTTTTGAATGTTGTTTTGCGAGAGGGACGGTAAACCTTCGAGTTACAAAGACTGAAAACCACTTACATAAATGAAATCAGTGAGAGAATCAGAAAACCACTCAACCCTTTATATATTTTTCTTTTTGGTGGGTACACTACAGTTACTCACTAAGGGACTAACATCAGTTCAGTTGAACTGTAAGACGACACTGCAGTGATCTAAAAATGTCAACACCGACAACAGCTGAGAAGAGCTAGCTGATCTCCAGTTAGTATACTCACATCTATCACAAATCACAGTAAGGAAACACAATTGTTAGTATAATAATAATTCATGGACCACATCTGAGAGATATCAGATAAATGGAAGAGCTTTCATCATTCTAAGACAGGACAGAGTCCAAGGGCCTCGTTTATAAAACAATTTGATACCATGGATCCTACATCAAAAGAGAAGATCATATTGGGATTTATAAAGGGATTTATAAAGATAGAAACTGACATGAAAAAGTTCTTATGCATATGAAGAGCTTGTTTTTTATTTTTGTTTAAAAGCTTGTTACATTACTTATTAAAATCTTACATCTTTTATAAAAATCTGATTTTTGCTGTTGCTTGTATACCATTAATTCAATTAATTTAACATAGTTTATGGAAATGTAATAATAAATAGGTGATCACAATATGCATTAATATATGCACAAATGAGCAACATTTGAATCGCTTTTTAATAATTGCATCACAGAGCATGAATTTCTTTGCCCATTGACGATGATGAATACTGTACTTCTGAACCAAAAAGACATAATTGTGGCCATAGTTGATGCACTTGAATTTAAGATTAATTTAAGATAAACTGTTAAAGAGAGACTCATTCAGAAACATTTTACAGATGCTATCACAACTTAATATTTAGTGTTAGAATAACTTTCCTGGATTTAAATTAAGATAACTCAAATATCTAAGCTGTCACTTAATACAACTTCACATTTCAAGTTGACTAAATGTAAAATTTTAAGGCAGCACTTTTCTTTCTTTCTTTCTTTCTTTCTTTTTTTTTTCAGAAACATTCATTTCAGAAACTGCCATACAGTACATTCACTTTCAGGAATTATATGCTCAATATATGCACATCTTTATACATGAGGCCCCAGAACCCAACATGTCTCCTTGTGATTCAACCCCATCGCCCAATGGTTCACTGAAGGACACTTCATTCACTTGAACCTTTTCCAATTTGCTATCACTTCATTCACTTGAATCTTTCCCAATTTGCTAATATTCCTTTCTCATAATTCTCCACGCACCTCCAAAGCAAGTTCCTCCACTTCAAATTGCTTTCTGGACATGCGGTCCTCGCCAACAGGTTTGTGGTAGTAGATCACCATAACATCATATTTCTTCATTACAGACTTGTAGTTCTTGCTGGTCAGTTGATGGACACGGTCCTTCCCATCATATTCAGGGAACTCCAGGCCCTTTTCACTCCAACACAGATAAGCAAAAGATAGCAGAACCACTAAAAGCACCCAACCCCACTTCATGTCACTGTTATGTCGCACTTGAAATGGTTAAAATTAGTTGCTTGTTTTTACTTTGTTCCTAACTAAAGTCAGACTATTAGGAACAAGGTCCAATCCTTGTGCTCGCTACCCAGAGAAAAGCAGGTCTCACTCCTTACACCCTTTTAAAAAGACACATGCACATGTCGACTAGCTGTTGGGGAGGGTGGGGATGTCACTCTGAACACGGGTATGATATGGGTTGGAGCAACTAGAATGAAACTCAAATTGCACCCAGACCAGTCAAGCATTCCTCTTGTTAAGTCGTGACGTAAGGAAAGCTGCTTCCGGTTCCAAGCCTCTACTCATTTCACTAGAGAATACTATACTATCTCAGCAACTGTTTATGAGCACTATTTATTCATATTACACATTTAAAGTGTAACTTCTCCAAATTTCAATCTGCTTTATATTGTTACAATGTTGGTAGTATAGTATGATAGTATGTAAATAAACAATGTTTACTTGTACTTCGTGTTACCTGGACCGAGAAATTCAAGTTTATTTGTCAACAAAAGTCCAGACAAATAGACAAAAAAGACTTTTGGCAGCTCCAGGGCTTTCGTGAAAACTACAGATTATACTTCTGCATTTTTGTATCCACGCCCATGGACGGTTATTATCAAAACAATTATTCTAAGAGTAGGTTTATGACTGAAAATTATATCGTACTATTTCTACTCTTTAAACAGCATTATGGTGTAAAAAAAAAAAAAAAAAAAAAAAAAAACCACAGCTTACTTACCTGTACGTGGCAACAGCTTACTTACCTGTACGTGGAAACGTTTTGCTTCAGGGGGTTGAGCGGCACTGGCTTTTTTCTCTTTCCTCTAGTCAGGAAGCACTGATTTCATTTTCCCCCATACCTTTCTACTGTATATGCAGCCAAATTTTATTGAAAGCCCATTTTGCGGTGAAGAACCCCTTAAATCTTAGCATTTAAAAATAGTCTACATTTTTCAGCTTCCTGGATGCATTTTTCTAATGATTTATAAAAGATAAATCACTGTCTGGCCATCTAGGATTTTGGCATAGAGATAAAGGTTAGGCTCATGATTTAGTATTACATCATCGTGAGTGTATATTCACTGTTCTTTGTTTTCTTTTGGCATCTGTCCCACATTTGGACCCATAAGAGGTGACACGTGACATCAGACTTTATGTGTAGATAATGCTAGTCAAATTTGACAGTTTTTACCTGCTGGTGCTTTCATTGAAAGAGGGCAGGTATTGAAGTGAGCAACAGGATTCCATTGCCATATTAAGTTTTGCAGGGCTATGACCCTTACTAAAAATAAGGTGATGTTTGGACACTGAGAACAAGATGGCATGTACTGTACGTTGTGCCACTACGTGGTCAAGCTGGCACAGCTGAAATGAAGTGTCTAGTTTCACCCTGATTTTGTTTGTTTGCCAGAGCAAACACTCCCAAAGCTTTTGCTCTTCATTGTGACATGAATCCATAAAGGAAAGTGGGAGGAATGGTCTAACAATACAAACAATTGGCTATTTATGACTTTAGAATAATGTATTATAAATTTAGCATAACCGACATACAAATAAAATTTACTTTAATACACTGTGTCTGCCAAATGCATTAATATAAAAGTATTGACAAATTATTCAGCATAAATCATATGCATTTGTGCATATTGTACAGATACATATTATTTTGACTTGATTTATTTTTAATTTCAATTTATTTTGCCTAGTTTACATTAATATGCACAGAATTAGATTCATAAACAGTAGCAGATGGAAAGAAAATTAGATAAAGCATTGAAACAGTCCCTCAAATATTCATTTACAAACAACATTGAGTTGGGATATTAATAAAGTTGACACTTGACCTTAGCTCTTATATTTCATGTGCTGCCAGCTAAAACAGTTGAGCCGTTTGGAGGGAGTTATGTTTGGGCCAGTGAAGCGAAGTGGAGTGTACTATGGACTGTAAAGATTTTTTTTGTTGTTTTCTTTCAGTTCTTTCTTTTTATTTTACTACGAGAAAAAACCTATTAATCAACAGCAATTTATTTGGATTGCAGTGCTTTTGCTTTCAAGGTGACCACAGTATGAAAAAACAAACAAACAAACAAACAAAAAAACTTGTATTTCTTATTGGCAATTCAGAATTTGTTTTGTAGATGATATTGTGTGCTGTGTATTTTTGTTTTGTATTAAAAGCTTTTTTACATTATTTAACATTAAAGTTTAAAATTTTATTTGACACTGACTGAATGGCTACGTTCACACTGTCAGCTTTTAGGACTGACAACTGCGTTTACTTACAGGTGTGAGTCTCGAAATGTTCTGTTCCAACAGCAACTTACAGTAGTTTCTTGAATACTGTCTTAATGAATGTGCAACTAGAGTCAAGTCCATATGCTCTTACCTGTAATAATAGTGACAGTGACTAAAGTTATGTAATAACCAGTAATAATAGCGACATCCATAAACCTGAAAAGACTTAACACTTTTGATACTACAAGAGTCCAATTGAGCTGAGAGTTCATCCATAAAATCTTCATTGACCGACTCCAATACATCTCGTTGTGGATGGATACGACTGTAACCATGGTTCCCTAAGTAGGGAACGAGACGATTTGTCAGAGATGATTCTGTGGGAATGCCTCTGCGTGATTGTCTCTGAATCAAGTGCGTAATCACTGGAACGCCATTCCGTAGCATGTGATCTCATAACCAGGAAGCTTTAAAGGACACCCGGCCAAACATCATCAGCTTCTGATTGGCTGAAGAAAGTCACTCACAGGCATGCAGAAAGCATGGCAAGGCTACACAGCATCTCGTTCTCTACTCAGGAATCCACAGTTATAGTTGTAACCGAGACTTTCCCTTTCGAGGGAACTTCTACGTTATGTTGGAGATGACGCTATGCCAATGTGAATACCCACTATGCCATACTGAAAAATGCCTGTATTACTGTAAATTATAGCGAGCACAGGCTAATAATAATAATATGTTTTATTTATATAGCGCCTTTCAAGAACCCAAGGACACTGTACATAACGTTGATAGATAACATGAATACAAATATACAATCAGTATACAACACATGATCAAGCAAACCTGGTGAAGAATCCGAGTCTAGACTATAGAACCTCACAAATTTGTGTGGAGAGGACCATTCCCCAGCTTATCACACACTTCTTGAAGAGAAACCCCTGATAATAAAGCCGTTATTCTCCTAATTTCCACAACTAACCACTTGCTAATTCTTTGCTTAGATGCAGGAGAACCCTGCCTGGATGAACCGAAGTATACCAACAGCTGGTCAATTTTACACCACTGGGTGTACAGCTCTTTGGACATAACAATCTAGTGCTCTGACTGGACATAGCAAGTTTGTTCTTTCCTGGTCCGATGCCTAAAAGGGTGGAGGACAGTATAGCGCATGCAGTATAGCGCATGCCACACAGGAAATGAGTACCACAAAAGAAACGAGACACCAAAGTGTTTCTCCCAAAAGACTTACCACCCAAAGGTACGTGGTAAGCCACAATGGCTGCCACATACACCATCAGAGTGGAAGGGGATAGCCCACCCGAGTAACAATCCTGGAGGAACTCCAGCACTGAACCAATCAGGCATTTAACTGGGTCCACATGACATTCTTTGCACCATGAAGTGAACACTCCACTTCAATGTGTACAGTCTCCTTGTGGAGGGAAAGAACCAAAGTGGAGAGTGTGGTGTTTCTTGAGAAGCAAACAGGTCCACTTCCGCCTGGTCAAACTTTTTCCAAATCAACTCCACCATCTTGGGGTCGAGTTTCCATTCCCCAGGCCTCATCCCCTGCCTTGACAAGATGTTTGCTCCCTCATTCAGGTGCCCAGGGATGCAGATTGAACTCAAAGAGAGCAACTTGCCCTGGGCCCACAGGAGGAACTGGTGTGCAATTCTGTAAAGAGTGCATGACCGCAGTTACTTTACTTACTGAACAAGCCCGCACCCGGGTCCACATGACAGCTTTCACATTACCAAATTTTCATGCAAACCGTGTCCTGTTCTGAACTAAATTGCCAGTGTGAAAACGCCCTAAATGACAGATGTGGCAAGTCCTCAGTCTCCCCTGCCTTGATGCTGAGCACATCTACCTCCTCATAGCTGGATAGCATCAGCACTGGGCCCTCACTAGGTATGGAAAAAACACAGAGCATGCATCCAATTCCCTAGTGAAGGTGCTGGATCTAGCTGGTGAGAGCCAAGAAAAGGCAGAGCCCATCTCAACCTCCTCCACTAGATCCATTTGCGAACCCCATGATCTAAGCCATCGCCCTGCCTTGGCAGAAGGAGGACCCGAACCACTAGGAGCGCTAGCTTGGGCGGTCTCCTTGAAAACCACCAGGTGGGAGCGGAGCATCCATAGTGGCATACGTTCACAAAGAACACAGCCAGCGCCCCTTGAGAGCTGACTATGCATGCTCCGCTCCCAAACAAAAAACGCACAAATCATGAGTATCACACCCTATAATGTAAGGCAGGCAGGGAGAAACACATAATCTGAACTGCTGTTTACTCAGCATAATTATTCAATATAGTTCCTATGGGACAAACAAACACCAAATAAGTGGCAGAGAGTGTTAATGATGTTTGATCCAGGCATCCTTTAGCTTCCTGGTTATGATGTCACATACTACAGACTGATGTTCCACCATTGAGCGATTACACATTTGCTTCAGGCCCAATCACACAGAGGCGTTCCCATAGCTTCATCGCCGATGCAGCATAGAGGTTCCCTCAAAAGAGAATTGATGGGAGAAACCCTGGTGGAGAACATTGGGGAACAGACTATATATTAAACCTTAAGATAACACACAGCTCATATCCCCATCGCTGTTACAGAAAGTTACAGAAAGCAAAACCACATACAAAAACCCACAACACACAGTAGACATGCGTTTATTCAGCAGTACTGAGGCTCTTTCTTGCTTTCTTCCATCAATCCTTTTTTTTTTAACTAATACTGTATTTTAATACGATTAATTTGAAATTTTAAGCCTATTTTTAGGCCTAATTTTATTTTATTTTTTAGTTTTATTTATTTATTGCCTAAATTAGTAATGATTTTTATATATGTGTTTATTAAAAATAGCAGGATTTTATGTAAAATTCACTTTAAGGAAGATCTAGTTTCATTCATGGTGTTAACATGAAAAACGTGATTAGTGGAAGATTGCTGCCATCAACTGGAAAACAAACACTTTTAAAATTACTTTTGACAATTAAACAGTATGTTAAACGTGCTCAATGAATACAGTTTTGTGCATGAATGCTAGATTACCCTTGTTATTTGTGTTTAAGCTATAATGCGGCTTAGGTACTGTTCCCTTTCAAAGGAACTCACACTGCATTGAGAATTGATGCTGTGGGAATACCCTGCATGATTTCGTCATGAAGCACTTGTGAAATCAGTCCAATGGCGTGATGGAAGGTGGGTGATGTCATGACCAGTAAGCTATAAAGCACACCCAGACCAAACAATGTCAGCTTCTGTGCCTTCAGCAAGTGCTCTGTGTGAATTTGTCTCTGTCTATTTATTGTTGTTTGTCCACAAACATATATTTATTTAGACAGGAGTATAATGGCGAGCAAACAGTAGGGTGACCAGACGTCCCATTTTTCCTGAGACAGTCCCATACTTCAGCTCTATTTTTAGTGTCCTGTGGTGACATACGCTTAAAGATGTCACAGAATTCACATACAGTGCTTGTTAGGTTTCCCCTTTAAGAATGTTAGTTGCCAGCGGTGTGTGTTTTCCCCTTTAAGGGATTGAGGTTTTCCTCTAAGGGTGTTCGGATTATTTAAGCATTAGCCAGTTCACGGCTTTTCATTCAACTTTGATGTCGTCTCTGTTCATTTAATCACACGAACAACCACATGTGGTGACCCTGATACTCTTGGACGTTTCCAGATTGTTTTTTTCTTTTTTTTTTTTTTTGGATGACAAAATGACGGCCAACGTGGTCACTCTGAAGTTACCTGAGTTTTGGGAGCAGCAAACATGGTTTGCCCAGGCGGAGGCACAGTTCGTGCTGCGAGACATCACTGTGGATGACACAAAGTACTACTACATCGTAGCTTCACTCAGCGGTTCCACAGCATTGTGAGCCTGTTAAACAAATCTCCAGAGAGGGACAAATATGATGCCCTTAAAACGTTAAAAAGTACCTGTTGGGAACTTTTGGTTTGACTGAATCATAGCGTGTGAGGCAGATTCTTTAGTTACCAGGACTGGGTGATGCAAAGCCTTCTGAGCTTATGGACCACATGCTGACATTGTTAGGTGAACATAAACCCTGCTTTATATTTAAGGAACTGTTTTTTTCATAAAATGACAGAACAAGTCCGCACAGCTTTGGCCGGCGCAATAATTACGGACGTACAAGCACTGGCTAAAATGACGGACAGTCTACATACTGCTGCACAGAGCATATCAGCATCTTTCAACGCCTACATTAACCCACAGGTGGGAGTGGCTAATCGGATTGCACAAGCACCACCACGGCAAGACAACTCTGGATTTTGTTTTTATCATTCTCTTTTTGGGGACAGGGCCAAGAAGTGTCGATTGCCATATAATTTCAGTGGTAGGAGTACCACACAGTCTGTGAATGCTGTGGACAATGGACATGGTGGTTGCCTTCTCTTAATTATGGATAATATATCAGGATGAAATTTTCTCTGTGACACTGGGGCTCAGGTGAGCGTACTGCCAGCGACACCTCTCGATATGCGGTCTAAGCTTAAGAACCCCTGACTCTAGGTTGCTAACGGCAGCAAAATCCCAAAGTACAGTAAGCGCCAGGTTAAGTTGTGTTTTAACAGACACTGTTTCACTTGGGATTTTGTTGTGGCTAAGGTAGCTCGTCCTTTGTTGGGTGCTGATTTCCTTTGTGCAAACGGTTTGTTGGTTGACGTGCAGAACCGCCGCTTAGTCGATGCAAAAGATTACAATTCTTTTCCGTGTACGCTCTGTAAGGCTTGATTTTCCTGCTAAACGAAAACTGAGATCAAGCATCCTGCAATAAAGCAATAAAGCGTATCTGGAGAGAAGATCTTAAAAGAATAGCATAGGACAACGCCTTGCCCCCACACATCTACAGTATGCAACCCCCCCCCCCCCCCCACACACACACACACACAAACTCTCCTTCCCCCTGACTCAAGTCATTGAAAGTTTATATTCTATGCATAATGTAACTTGTGTATCTATTGTTTTTCCCTTTTCATGTTTGGTATCATTTTAAAAGTCTCAGTGCGGTTGGTAAAATGGTCTCAATTTCACAGCAGTCACTAGTATCATGAAGAAGATGGAAAATTAAGGAAAATTCTGTCCTCTTTTTGGGTGGTGTCTCTTCTCCTCTCCCCCAAAACAGGTGTTGGTGTAATAAACATTTACGATCCTTTTGTTCTGGTTCTGGTATAAAAGGTAAAGAGCAAAGCAGTCAGGGGGGACCTTCTGTAACCAGAACCCCCATACAGAGAATGTCCTCAGACATTCACCCATTCCTGTGTATATATGCATTTCTTTGAGTAATCGATGTTATGCATTTATTATTTCTGAATTGGCTTCTAATTGTCTAATTGTAATGTAATTAGCATGATCCATTTTTACTTGACAAATAAAATGTTATATTTGATTTACTCTGGATTCTTCTGAAATCATTATGACTGGTAGATTATTGGAGTCCATATTTCCGCAAATCTGCGTCAGGATAGATTAAAACTAAAGGCTCAATGAAAGGAGCATGTTGCACACCATGGGACCTTTTGATTTTTGTTTATCAACTGGCTTAAGTTGCAGTATCGTGACTAAGAAAACTGTGTTTTTGTATGAACAAGCATGTGGCGGTTCGACTCAAATGCATTAGTAAACTTTGCACCCTCTGACTAAGACCAGAACTGGCGAGTTTGTGATCGTGAAAAGAACTAAAACGGCCGAAGTGACTTTTCTAAGTGATATGGGTCCGTAATGAAAGAATAATTGAAAATAAGAGATACTCAGAATAATCAAATATCTAAATTAATACATAACAAATGATTAATTTCTAATTGGAGACCCAACCCTTAGAATAAGAATCATTTGAAATTGGAGTCAGATTAAACGAGTGAAATTAAGTGAACTTCACAGAGACGCTGAAAAGGCATACACGCATTAACCTTCGCCCAACGCCATCGGATTCCGTTTTTGGGCCGATGGGGGGTTCCTTACAGCTCAGTGATTTTTCAACAACAACTTTGTCAAATGCCTCAGAGCCTAGTTGCGAGTTTTTGTGCATGCTCACTGAGTTTTCCGACTAACTCAGCCAACTTTCTCTACAACGACCACGAAACATGGCATAGAATATTACATTTCTACTACAGGTCCACCTGTGTATGCTCGTGCTCGTTGTCTTGACTCATTGAAATTAGCCGCCGCTAAAGCTAAGTTTGCGTACATGGAAGAGTTTGCATGAAGCATTGTACGACGTTTAAATAGTCCTTGGGCTTCTCCCTTGCACATGGTGCCTAAGTCAGATGGCAGTTACCGTCCATGTGGTGATTACCGCAACCCTCAATGGTGTCACAATTCCCAATCGCTACCCTGTTCCGCTGGCTGGCAAAACAATTTTCTCCAATGTAGACCTGGTGCAAGGTTACCACCAAGTGCCGGTCCACCCGGACAACATTCCGAAAACTTTTGGGTTATTTGAGTTCATGCAAATGCCGTTCAGCCTGAAAAATGCCACTCAGACATTTCAGAGACTCGTAGACTCTGTGTTACAGGGTCTGGGCTTTCTTTTCGTCTACCTGGTATGACATTTTAGTCTCAAGTACATCCAAGGAAGAACATTTCTCGCATCTCTGTTTGCTTTTCGAACGCCTTAGAATTCACAGACTTATCATTAACCCTGCCACGTGTCAATTCTGCCTTTCATCTATTGATTTTCTGGGACACAGAATTACTAGTGAAGGCGCATGCCCATTGCCTTCCAGAATGGCTGCAGTTAAGAGTTTTCTATTGCCACGTATGATTAAAGGTCTCCAAGAATTACTGAGAATGGTTAATTTCTATCACAGATTTATTCCCAAAGCAGCTGAGCTTATGTGTCCCCTCTATAAGGCCCTTAAAAGTGACAACCCTCGTCAAATATTCAGTTGGATGAAATGATTGGAGCTTTTGAAAGCACTAAACAGGCTCTAGCAGAGACAGCCATGTTGGCACATCCGCTTCCGGACATTCCGATTGCTCTTACTACAGATGCATCTGATTTTGCGGTTGGGGCTGTGCAGGAACAGTTGGCGCATGGGCACTGGCAGCCACTTGTGTTCTTTAGCTGCCAACTTCGTCCTAATGAACAAAAATACAGTGTGTTTGATTGGGAGTTGCTTGGCCTTTACCTCGCCACTTGAGATTTTTGTTTTTTGCTCGAAGGCAGGCCATTCACTGCCTTTGTCGATCACAAGCCATTGACTTTCGCTATGTCAAAGGTTTCGGAGCCATGGTCCGTGCGCCAGCAGCGGCTCCTGGCTTACATTTCTGAAATTAACTACTGATATTCAACACATTGCAGGGAAATCCAATTCAGTAGCAGATTGCCTTTCACAAGCAAGCACCAATGTGGTACACTTAGGTGTGAATTACTCCAGTATGGCCACGGACCAGTGTTCTGATCCGAAAGTTCAGTCCTTGAAGACAGGGGTCATGCGCCTTAAATTGGTTGATGTCATGTTTGATGAGGCTGGCATTTTGCTACTCTGTGATGTTTCGTTGGGTCTTCCTCATCCTGTACCCAGTTTCTGTACCCAGAAATGAAAATGTTTTTGATGTCATCCACGGTTTGTCACATCCGGGTATCAAAGCTTCCCAAAAGTTGATTGCTTCTAAATTTGTCTGGCGCTGTCTCAAGAAAGATGTGAGAGCGTGGTCTGTTTCATCTCCTCAGACCGTGGTTCCCAGTTCACATCTGAGCTTTGGGCTGTGGTCATGCATTATCTGGGCATTAATCTTCACACTACAGCTTATCTCCCACAAGCGAATGGTCTGTGTGAACATTTTCACCGATACGCTGAGGGCTGCCCTGAAGAATGACAACTGGTATGACTGGCTACCATGGGTGTTGCTAGGACTTCGAATGGCACCTAAGGAGGATTTACTGGCTTGTTCAGCGGAACTTGTTTATGGGCAAACACTTTGGGTGCCTGGTGACTTTGTTCCTGATATCAACAACCTGTGGTATAACCCACGAAACAGTCCTACACTGCGAAGCCATGTCTGCACTTTTATCCCTATGCCCACCTCTCAGCACAGACTTCACAAGGCTTGGGTTCCCAGTGATCTGTCTTATGCAAAATTTGTGTTCATTCGACATGATGCACACAGAAGGCCATTGAAACCTCTATATGATGGACCATTCCGGGTTCTGGAGTCCACAGATAAGACATTCATTATTGATGTAGATGGGAGGTCGGATTGTGTCTCAATTGATCGTCCTAAACTAGCTCACAGAGACCTGGATTGGCCAAATGAGGTGCCTGTGGCACCCCGACGCAGACGACCTGCTCAACGTGTGAGCAGATGGCAGATTTCCATTGAGATGTCATCCTTGCCCGTGTGAGGATCCTGTTTGTTGACTTCAGCTCTGCCTTTAACACTATCATCCCATCACTCCTCTGTCTGTCAGAGGATCACCAGCTTCCTGACAGACAGGCAGCAGCTAGTCAGGCTGGGAAAATTCTCACCCAGCACCCGCACCATCAGCACTGGCGCCCCTCAGGGCTGTGTTCTCTCCCCACTGCTCTTCTCCCTGTACACCAATGAATGCACCTCTAAAGACCCCTCTGTCAAGCTCCTGAAGTTTGCAGACAACACCACACTGATCGGCCTCATCCAGGACGGTGACAAGTCTGCTTACAGACTGGAGGTTGAACAGCTGGCTGTCTGGTGCAGTCTTAACAACAATGGAGCTCAACACGCTCAAGACAGTGGAGATGATCGTGGACTTCAGGAGAAACCCCCCTGCTCTCCCCCCACTCATAATCATGAACAGCACTGTGACTGCAGTGGAGTCATTCAGGTTCCTGGGCACCACAATCTCCCAGGACCTGAAGTGGGACAACCACATTGAGTCCATTGTGAAAAAGGCCCAGCAGAGGTTGTACTTCCTTCGCCAGCTGAGAAAGTTCAACCTACCACAGGAGCTGCTGAAACAGTTTTACTCTGCCATCATTGAATTCATCCTCTGCATTTCTATATCTGTCTGGTTCAGCTCAGCTACCAAATCTGACCTCAGAAGACTACAGAGGGCAGTCCGGTCTGCTGAGAATCATTGGTACAACCCTCCCCACTCTCCAAGAACTGTACTTATCCAGAGTGAGAAAAAGGACAAAGAAAAACACTCTGGACCCCTCACATTCAGCACACTCCCTCTTTGAACTGTTGCCGTCTGGTCGAGGCTACAGAGCCCTGAGCACCAGAACGAGCAGACACAGGAATAGTTTCTTCCCTCAGGCAATCCATCTCATGAACACTTGACAAACACGGAACACACAACACTATAATACATTATTTACTTAAAACACATGCTTATTTATATTTCTAATTTGCACACATCATAACTGTACATACAAATTGTCTATATTATATATTGTTTTTTGCACTTTGTCTATCTTGTATATTTGTATATTATTCTTTTATTCTTTTTATTATCTGTATCTTGTCTTGTCACTGTCACTCTGTTGCACTGTGGAGCTTCTGTCACTAAAACAAATTCCTAGTATGTGTTAAGGCTGAGTGCAACAAAAACTGTGCTTTCTCCATTTCAGAGAACCACTTTTTCAGGTGTGGTGTGGGATTAGATGACGATGCATGCACATCTTTCTCCTGCTCAAAATAGCAAAATAACTAGGCCAGTCACTCACTGTCAAACAGTTGCGAGACTGTTAGGTCTGTTGGCGGCTGAATCCAATGGGATACCTTTTGGCCTGCTGTACATTAGACCTTTGCAGTGGTGGCTCAAGACCAAGGGGTTTCCTTGAGGGGCAATCCATTCTGCATGATGCAATGTTACACGCAGGTGCTTTGTACTTTGGTTATGTGGAAGAAGTCTTGGTTCTTGTCCCAGAGTCCTGTGCTGGGAGCTCCTTGTCATCTCATAAAGCTCACTCCAGATGCTACCCACACGGGCTGGGGAGCAATCATGGATGGTCGCTCAGAGTCTGTGGACAGGTCATAATTTCTCCTTGCATCTGCCTGGTGATGATGGCTCAGACTCTACACCCCTGGGCACCAGATTCAGGGAGCAGACATCCTGTCGAGACAGGGGCTAAGGCCCAGGGAATGGACCTTGAGGTGGTGGAGCTCATATGGAGGTGCAGAAGTGGCTGAGGCTGTGTCTGTACACGGTTTCCCTGATTGTTCTTCTCCCCGGAGTTCAGGAGTGAAGAGTTATGGAAGTATGGGTTTGGCCTCTGAGGGGGCCCAACTCATAGACTCAGGTCTCTCAACTGAGGTTGTGAGACCATGCTAACTCCAGAGCTCCCTGCACAAGCAAACTGGCGGAAATCATCAGCTGGATCCAGTTACTGCCCGGTTGGTACGGTACTGGAATTTCTGCAGAATTGATTCTCTGCAGGGTTATCCCCCATGGCGGTCTAGCTGCTTACCACGCACCTTTGGGTGGAGTCTTTGGGGAGAAACCATTGGTGTTTCCTTCATGGTGCGTTGGATCAGGAGGAGTATGGTGGCTTTCTAAACCTTTTAATAGGGGTATCCCTACAAGAGGTCTGTGATGCGGCATGCTGGTCCTTTCCGCACACATTCGTCAGGTTTTACAACCTAGATTTGGGCTTCACCCCTGGGTCCCAGTTGCTTTGTCTTAGTTGTGCTCACCTGATTTCACACAAGACAGGCACTGGTCAGTACGACAGCGTGGGTATAAAAGTTCCCACAGCATCAATTCTCGACGCAGCGCGAGTTCCCTTGAAATGGAACATCTCGGTTACAACTGTAACCTTGGTTCCCTGAAAAGAGAACAAGATGCTGCGTCGCCCTGCCATACTGATCGACTTGCTTTGACCTATCAGAAGCTGACATTATTTGGTCTGGGTGCGCTTTATAGCTTCCTAGCATCTTGTTCCCTTTTCAGGGAACCAAGGTTACAGTCATAACCGAGACATTTTTTGTATAGTTTCACCATCATCAGCTTTTTAAATCACCCATTGAAAGTAACTTGACTCATCAAATAAAGATTGTATCAATTACATCGTTTCACCAGTAGGTGGTGACAAGTGACTGTTAAAAAAATGTATTTATCTGAATCATTCAAGAGATTTGTTCAAAAACACTGAGTCATCTAATAATGAAACAAGTGAAGTCTTTATGAGTTAGTCATTGATTCATAAAAAATAATTAATTACATATACATTTAAAAAAAAATAGCAATAAACATGTTGTCAGAACCTCTAGTAAATTATGCTATTTTGTTTAGTTGTCTATTCAGCATCGTGATCCCTTAAAAAAAAAAAAAAAATTACAGTGCCTTTTTCATTTTCCTACAGATTTTTTCCTTACACAGACTGGAGAGATGGGTGGGTATAAACAATCAAATTCTTTACTGACAAATAGGTTAAAGTTAGCAGAGTGAAAACAGGCAGTAATGGCGGTGAGTGCAGATGGGGAACTTGCAGGTGACAATCCACACACACACACACTTTTAATGGTTACTGATATGCAATGAATAACTTTACTTTCTTTGCAGGATGTCCATGTGGAAACTGGGGAACGAGGAGGAACAGGAACATGGAGACTGAAGAGGAGACAGGGATGAGGAGCAGGACACAGAGGTAAGTATACTTCAGGTAAGTTGCAATCCAAACAAAAGTAGTCTTAGCAATCGACGAGACCAGACAGTGAGTGTGAGTGGCGTGTGTTTATATCTGGTGCAGGGTGATGAGGTGATAGTTGACAGCTGGTGATGAAATATGGAATACTTATGATATTGATGGACTATAATCGAGTGCAGCGTTAGTTCAGTCAGGCCACGTAGGCATAGTGCTGTGACCAGCTGACGCGGCCAGCTGTCAAATCGCTCCAATCACCACCATTCTCCTATTAGACCGGGGACATATATACGTGGCATTACTGCTCGGTAAGAATGCTCAAACTGCTCGCAACCCTCCGTCCCTCCCCATTATAAGCATGAACATATTACTGTGCATTTTCTGGTTGTCATCTTCTTTTGTTTCAGATTACTAAGGCTTTTAAGTCCTAGCTGGCATGGACCTCTCTGCTGAGAGACACTCATCCTCACATCCTCATGAGATCCTCACATCTACACGATTACCATTGTTCGCTTTTAAAGACATTACTAAGTGTCTTAATTGTCTATGTATTTCCAAGCTGATGGTTCCATGGGGGGTTAATGTTAAAGCTCTTGTATGTTCAATTAATTTCGGAGCAAGAACCCCCATAAGGAACCATACCGCCAAAGATAACTTGTGTTTCAATAAACTCAAAGTAACTTGCCAAAGTGGTCAATTCCATAAATTTTGGCTTGTGCTCTTATGATAATGTCATGCAGTGTACACAAACAACAGAATATTTGCCCAAAACTACACTATTGGCACAATGTTAGGAAAACCTGTAGGCAGAATGACAGAGGAAGAGATTATTGCACTGACATGTAAACATAACAAAACATGACACCTATTCACTTACAAATCTGACTTATGAAATGCAGGGTTTCATCTGCTGCAATACAGCCAATGTATTTTCACGTTTTGCAATCAAGTACAGTAATGTCAGTCAAATGTGCATAAAGATACAAAAGACTGTGATGTCTTTATACTCTGTCAAAAATGTTTTTATGGTGAATTTTGTTGCTTGGCAACTACAAACCTGACAGACTGTTAGCTGAAGTTACTTATTTTTGTTGTTGGTTATTGGTTTGAATCTCTTTCAGACTGATTCATTGTTTGAGGTGAGGGTCATCCAAAAGTTTTCATATTTCAGTAGAGCGCATATGATCAAGATTGTATTCAACTGATCACTGAAAACTCCAGACCCTGTTGACCCCTATTTAGAAAAATGTAGAAAGCAAAGTGTTTTGTTAATGAGAAGAACTGTATTGTTCACTACTATTTTCAAGTGTTGTGTAACGTCATGTGTGAGAGAACAGAAACGAAAGAGTAAACAAGATGGATGAAGTTTGCTACTCCTGTCTCATGTATTTTATTGCTGTTTACTAACTCCAGACAGATACCACAAATTGACAAAGAGAATTTTTTTTTTTTTTAATAATGTAATGTCAGGATTATGTTCTTTTTAGTGGTAATATTGTTCCCGGGTTTCTGTTTCCTGTGTTTCCACACATTTGTTTTTATGGCTACTAATGAGTTTATAGATTAGTCCCAACTGTCTCTTGTTCAGTTCCTCGTTATTCCTGAGTATTTCTAGCCCTCAGTGTATTCAGTTCTTTGTTTTGCATTGTACCACTGGTGAGTGTTCTCCACAGTTCTCCTGAGTGGATTATCTTCATTGTTTTATTTAATAAAAAGAAGTACTGCAAAAGATCCCTCTTCTCTTCATTTGTTTACCCAACTGTGACAAACAGATGTATTGTATATATAAAAATAATGGCTTTACAATAAGGTCCCATTAGTTAACTTTAGTTAATGCATTAACTAATATTAACTAACAACGTGCAATACATTTGTTACAGTATTTATTAATCTTTATTGGCGTTAGTTCATTGTTCATTGTTAGTTCATGTTAGCACAGGTCTGTTAAATAATATAAACAGATACAACTTTTTATTACTTTCTAAATTTATTTGAATAATGTGTTAATAAATGTTAAAATAAACATGGATTAATAACATCTTTAGAAGTATTGTTTATTGTTAGTTTGTTATCTAATGTAGTTAACTAATGTTAACAAATAAAACCATATATAAAGTGTTAACACAACAACACACGCTTACACATTGTTGGGTACACCTTGCTAGTATTGGGTTTGACCCGCTTTTGCCTTCAGAACTGCCTTAATTTGTTTGTGGCATAAATTCAAGGTGCTAGAAACATTACTCAGAGGTTTTGATCCATATTGCTGCAGATTTGTCGACTGCACATATGATGTGAATCTCCCATTCCACCACATATTTAAGGTGTTCTACTGGATTGAGATCCGGTGACTGTGGGGGCCATTTGAGTATAGTGAGCTCATTGTCATGTTCAAGAACCCAGTTTCAGATGATTTGAGTTTTGTGACATGGCACATTATCCTGCTGGAAGTAGTCATTGGAAGATGGCTACACTGTGGTCATTAAGGGATGGACATGATCAGCAGCAATACTCAGGTAGGCTGTGGCATTTAAACAATATTCAGCTGGTACTAAGGGCCCTACCCAAAGTGTGCAGAATATATCCCTCACACCATTACACCACCAGAAGCCTGAACCATTGAGAAGGTAGGGTGGAGTCATGTTTTCATGTTGTTTACATCAAATTCTGACCCTACCTTCTGAATGTTGCAGAAGAAATTGAAACTCATCACACTAGGCAACGTTTTTCCAATCTTCTATTGTCCAATTTGTTCCAATTTTGGTGAGCCCATACGAATTGTAGCCTCAATTTCCTGTTCTTAGCTGACAGGATGCATCCGGTATGGTCTTCTGCTGCTGTATCTTCTTCAAAGTTTGACGTGTTGTGCGTTCAGAGATGCTCCTCTGCATACCGTAGTTGTAATGATTGGTTATTTGAGTTACCCTTGCCTTTCTATCAGTGCAAACCAGTCTGGCCATTCTCATCTGACCTCTGGAATCAACAAGACATTTTTGTCCACAGAACTGCTGCTCACAGGATATTTTCTTTTTTTTTTCCAGACCATTCTTGGTAAACCCTAGAGATGTTTGTGCGTGAATATCCCAGTAGATTAGCAGTTTTTGAAATACTTGAGACCAGTCTCTCTGGCGCAAACAACCATCAAAGTCCTTTAAATCAGATTTTTTCCCCATTCTGATACTCGGTTTAAACTTTAGCAGATTGTCTTGACATACCTAAATGCATTGAGTTGCTGCCATGTGATGGCTGATTAGATATTTGCGTTAACAAGCAGATGAACAGGTGTACCTATAAAGTGGCTGGTGAGTGTATAAAACTTTTTTTTTTTTTTGGTTCAAATCTATCATCATCATAATAATGTGGTTGACTCTTGTCTGCCTTCACTTTTTTTTAACCAACAGCTATTACAAAAAAATCCATATATGAATGATATTGGAATTATATTTTGAATGCTCAAAAATATTTCAAATTTAAGAATTTTGAACAAAATGCTTGTGATCAACATTTAAAACCAATGCTAGACCTAAACCTTCCCCATTTTACAAGTGAGTGGATGACATCTGCCCTCACAATAGCAGTCTTTTTTCCTCTTGATGTTTCTGGGTGCCTGATGAGGCACAGTTAAACTGTGGCTCGGCTCCTGGCCTAATTGGGTGGGTAATTATGGTTTGACACAAACGTAGAGCCGGAGAGTTAATTAACCACAGTCTGGCAAATGACATTGACAAGCTAACTGGGAATAACGCTGCCTTCAAGTGTTGGAATGATGGTATTTACAAGATGAGAGGCCATGAATTTCATTTCAAGTGGGGAAAATCTGGATTTGTTTGGGGCGTGTCAGTTAAAGAATGGCAGAAGCTAACTGATATTGAACAATTAAAAATGTCATTATGAATGTTGGTGGTACTTTAGTGCACTGATGATGAAGAATAACGATAGAGTTTGCAGGACTAATTTTAGAGAGAAACATACTTATGCATGTTTGCCTAAGTAAAAGAGTTCTTTGTAGGACAGCTGTGAATACCATATTGTTTTGTGTCTGTTGCTTTTTTTTCCAACTCAAATCTAATTCAGCACTTCTGCAACTATAATTTGAGTTGCTATACTTTTATTGAAAATATTTTACAGGGAAGCAAGAGAGTGAGAGAGAAAGAAAGCTAGAGAGGTAAAATGACTCTGCATTTTCTTTGTTTCTCTGTTGACTCACCCTCCACACACACACACACACACACACACACAAACAACAACAACAACCAGTTCCTTTCAGCGACATCACAGAATGAGTCCAGCGGAACAGAGCTTTCCAGAACCATCAGATGACACACAGGCATGTGCTCTCTGTCTATGAATGGTGCTTTCCACAAATAGGGCACAAAACAGGGTCTCTAAGAAAAGAGTACACTTTCGTGTTTATTTCTTAACACAGTTAAATATACTTTTAAAAATAAATGATGTTTTATTAAAGTTTGGGAGCAGCAGGTTCAGATAATTAACCTAATTAGCACAAGTGGAGAGCATTCAGTTAATCAACTCAACCAATAGCAAAAGGTATAAATACAGCAGACTTATGCTGCGTTCACGCCACCTCGTATTTACAGGAATCTTGAGATGACAACACTTGACGTTGTATTCGGAGCTGTTCACATCCTTGGACTTGGAATTATGCGTTTCCATGGCACCACTATCACGAATCTACAGTGGTCAGGTGGTACAGCGGCCACGTGGTACATCTGGGAGCTTTCAGAAAACTCCCAGCTCACAATCTGTAATTACGAGCTCTACGAGGATGTGAATGCTTTTTACACGCTAGAATCTCATAACTATAGGAATTACGAGGCCGCGTGAACGCACCTTTACCTCTGTTCGTTTGACAGTTTATCAGCATTAGGCCCCGCCCTACATTCCCAAAATGTCAGAAATCGAGCTCTTGCCATCCAAAGAAAAATCTTTTGTCGTCAAGGAATCTTTACCACAATCCTCTGGCCTAAAGTGCGATTATCCTCCACCTAGCATCATCGCCAATCCCTCTGAATTTTTTCATGGGCATCAGCCCAAACAAACTGGTCCCAGCATGCCAAGGCCTACCCCCACCACCACGAGCAAAACATCTGCAATCTCTTCCCCATCTTTCTCTTCTCCAACCCATTCAATCATTCCAGCCATAAAGAAAAAGTCAATAAGGCCTGTCGAGCACCAAGCTCGTGTCTCGGGCAATGCCGCCCTTTTCCCGCAAAGGAAGGGGCCTTCCTCCAGCATCAGGCAGCTGCAACAAGCCCTCAGCAAGCTTCACCACAGATTCAGTTTCGGCCAGCTCCCACTCTCAACCCCCGCTGGCTCAAAACTGTAAGAGCACAGCTCAAATCCTTCTCGTTTTCTGCCCTGGTTGAATTTCGCTTCGGGCTTCAGTCGCTAAATCACAAGCACAGTTTATGCTATCTGGATACTCATTTCGGTCGGAGGAAAACAGTTTTCATAAGTGATTTGCTGTTCTAAACTAATGCGCTGCTTCCTTGTAGCTTAAACGCATGCATACAAACAGCAGCTCGCACAATACATGCAGTCAATTCACACGCACAGTCCGACACAGAATTATTATGAAATTATTGTCAGTGTCGTCCTGTGATTTATCAACAAAGTTGAATGGAAAGTGAAAGCTATATGAGTTTCTTTTTTTAAGTAATTTAAAGGTCCCGTTTTTTGTGGTTTTTTGAAGCTTTGATTGTGTTTATAGTGTGCAATATAACATGTGTTCATGTTTCGTGTGAAAAACACAGTATTTTTCACATAATTTACTTATCTGTATACTGTTGTTTCCACTGTCATAAAAACGGGCTGATGACTTCCTTGTTCTATGAAGTCCCTCCTTCAAAAATACGTAACGAGTTCTGATTGTGCCAGCGGTTCCTGTGTTGTGATTCGACAGCAGCTTAGCGAACCTTGCCCGGAAAGGTCACGCCTCTTACCATAACGTGTAGATGCACGCGCTCAGTGTTATTGTAAACATGTCTTTAATTTTACCCTATCAATTTGAGCCAGAATCAGACCCGGTGATTGGACTGCGGGATGAAAATAGCAGCGTTTCGACGACATGGCGACAAACACACTCTACAAACGCAACTCCTGTGGGCAGAGGTTAGTCAAAAAACTGTTTTAGTGACGTCATTAAAGAAGGAAGTAGAGGGATGTACTCCAAACTGGCCGTTCGATGTAGGTGATTTCTGTTAAATAAAATATCTCGCTTGGCATTGAACTTTGAACTTTAAAATTTTACAGATTTTATTTATACTCTAACAACAACATTACACACTAACTAAAGTTTGAAACATAGGATCACGAAGAACGGGACCTTTAAACCCAGCTTCACTATTGTTAAAGAGAATGCCGTTCAGACTGGTAGGACAAATTCATACACGCATTCGTTCTCACTTATGCATTCAAATAAATTCCAATTCATCTGTATCTGATTTACAGCAAACAAAAATCAGTAAGTAATGTAAAGACTAATAAATTGTTATTTTGAGGGTTCCTCCTTGTAATGGGAGAAACAAAGCTTTTCAAAACTTTGAATCGATTGAACCAATTGCTTCGCAAAATGATTCACTGCGCTCGCAACGTCACGCTAGTGATTTCTGCTGGACAGAAGGATATAAATGCATCGTAAATTTAGCTCAAGCAAGCGTGAAAAACATTTTACAAACCAATTGCAAATGTTTTATTGAAAGTGCAATCTATTAAATGCAATTAACAAATTATCTAATACCATTAAGACCAATAAGAGACTATTAAAATAAAAAAAGCTAAATTCAATCATTTAAATCAGACTACTTTGCTGTTTGATGATCATCCAACATCAAACAATGATTTCAGTATCAAATTGAAGTGTGAGAGGTGAATATGTGCACGTTATAACATGTTTTAGGCTTCTCATCACGTAAGCGAATGTTATCGCTTTGAGAAAGCCAATGAAAAACCAGAGAAAATAAGGATATTTACAAAAACGTTTAATGATCAATCTCTCAGCCCTGCAGGGTTTCCAATGAGCTTGGGATTTCAATTGTCCAGGATAAAACCACAGATCCTTCCACGTCCATTGAATGCTGGGCATTGACTTGGATACAGTTAATTTCCAGGCCTTACTGCACAAGGAAATATCGATAGGACATTTTTGGTCGCGCCCACCTGCCTAGACAGTCTAAACAGTTCTAAACTCAAATTGCTATCTTTGCTCAGCCACTTAAACTTCATGATGCGTTTAATCCTGTAAGTCTGCCTTTCATCTCACATCTCCTCTCCCTCATGTTTTTGATTCACATGCTAGAAGACGAGCATCGGACCGCCAGGCTCCACTCCTCATTCCCATTCAGGCTGCTGACTCCAAAGGCGGACCCAACCCCAACCTATTCACTTTTCCAGTTATTTGTTCCACATTGGAGCAGCACCCAAGTCAAGTCAACTTTATTTATATAGCGCTTTTTAAAATACAGATTGTCAAAGCAGCTTACAGGAAAATAATTTTGGCTGCACAGCAGCTTTAGAAGAAATGGTGTTATTGTCCAGCTCAAGTAAGTTCAGTATTGATTCATTCCATTGTAAAAAAAAAATATAATAATAATAATAAAAATAAATAAATCACTTAGTTAATTTGTCTATACAGCAGCTCTGGAGAAAACAATGATGTCATCGTCCAGTTCAGTTCACATACAATGGTGTCAATGCAGGTGAGTTACAACCCGAATTCCGGAAATGTTGGGACGTTTTTTTTAAATTTGAATAAAATGAAAACTAAAAGACTTTCAAATCACATGAGCCAATATTTTATTCACAATAGAATATAAATAACATAAATGTTTAAATGGAGAAATTTTACACTTTTATGCAGAAAATGAGCTCATTTCAAATTTAATGCCTGCTACAGGTCTTAAAATAATTGGGACAGGGGCATGTTTACCATGGTGTAGCATCTCCTCTTCTTTTCAAAACAGTTTGAAATCGTCTGGGCATCAGGTTATGAGTTTCTGGAGTTTTGGTGTTGGAATTTGGTCCCATTCTTGCCTGATATAGGTTTCCAGCTGCTGAAGAGTTCATGGTCATCTTTGACGTATTTTTCGTTTAATGATGCGCCAAATGTTCTCTATAGGTGAAAAATCTGGACTGCAGGCAGGCCAATTCAGCACCTGGACTCTTCTATGATGAGGCCATGCTGTTGTAATAGCTGCAGTATGTGGTTTTGCATTGTCTGCTGAAATTCACAAGGCCTTCCCTGAAATAGCATATGCTGCTCTAAAACCTTTATATACCTTTCAGTATTCATCGTGTCTTCTAAAATATGCAAGCTGCCCATACCGCATGCACTTATGCACCCCCATACCATCAGAGATGCTGGCTTTTGAACCGAGCGCTGATAACATGCTGGAAGGTCTCTCTCCTCTTTAGCCCGGATGACACGGCGTCTGTGATTTCCAACAAGAATGTCAAATTTGGACTCGTCTAACCATAGAACACTTTTCCACTTTGAAACTTTTTAAATGAGCCTTGGCCCACAGGACACAACGGCACTTCTGGACAATGTTCACATATGACCTTCTTTTTGCATGATTGAGCTTTAATTGGCATCTGCAGATGGCACAGTGGATTGTGTTTACCAACAGTGGTTTCTGGAAGTATTCCTGGGCCCATTTAGAAATGTCACAATTATGTCGATGAGTGATGCAGTGTCGTCTGAGGGCCCAAAGACCCCGGGAGTCCAATAAAGGTCTTTGGCCTTGTCCCTTATGCACAGAGATTTCTCCAGTTTCTCTGAATCTTTTGATGATGTTATGCACTGTAGATGATGAGATTTTCAAAGTCTTTGCAATTTGACGTTGAGAAACATTGTTTTTAAAGTATTCCACAATCTTTTTTTGCACTCTTTCACAGATTGGAGAGCCTCTGCTTATCTTCTGAGAGACTCTGCCTCTCTAAGACATCCATTTTATAGCTAATCATGTTACAGACCTGATATCAATTAACTTAATTAGTTGCTAGATGTTCTCCCAGCTGAATCTTTGCAAAATGTCTTGCTTTTTCAGCCATTTGTTGCACCCGTGCCAACTTTTTTGACACCTGTAGTAGGCATCAAATTTGAAATGAGCTCATTTAGTGGATAAAAGTGTAAAATTTCTCCATTTAAACACTTGTTATGTTATCTATGTTCTATTGTGAATAAAATATTGACTATGTGATTTGAAAGTCATTTCATTCAAATTTAAAAAACGTCCCAGCATTTCTGGAATTCAGGTTATAAAACATTGTTGAATATCAAGTGTCCCCAACTAAGCAAGCCAGAGGCTACAGCGGCAAGGAACCACAGCTGCCCCAAAAGGACTCTCCCAGCATCAGATTCAAACACTCGGTCACTGGTCATCAGAGGCTTTTAAGAACTATATCCGACCATATCCAATCCAATCACTTCCATATTAAAGAAACTCAATCAACCCTTACCAGCTAAATTCTTCAATTCCAGCTTGTTCTCTCACTCAATCCTACAAGCTCACCATATCCGCCTCAATTAAAACCATCAATCAAATAAAATAGTGAAAATATTCTACCTCATTGCTGCAGTAGTGTCTTCCCACCTGCTCCTGCAGGAGCCCTCTATATTCTTACAATGCAGTAGCAGTGTTATCTCCTCCGCTCCCACAGGAGCTCCATCTCTGACTAACCTTGCCTTCAGGGCCACAGCAGTGTTATCTCCCTGCTCCTGCAGGAGCTCAGTGCGCCTGGCTGACCTTCTCCACAGTGATGATGTCCCCTCTGCTCCCACTGGAGCCCAGTTTCTAGAGCTAATTTTGTCCAACTCTGTAGCAGTGATGTCCCCTCTGCTCCCGCTAAAGCTCAGTTTTCTGAACGAATGAAGAAAAAAAAAAACCCTGAAATTTCTTTCTCTTTCTTTCCCCATCCAACGAGGCTTGTCCGTCTGATGCCATGAGTATTGATCTCCCATCAGATGCTGCGAGAGCCCTCCTGGTCAAGCATCTTTGTTTTCTCTTTCTTCATCCGGCGAGGCTTACCTGTCCAATGCTGTGAGTATTGATCTCCCGTCGGATGCAGCAAGAGCCCTCCCAGTCAAGCATCTATGTTTTCTCCTTCTCCGTCGAGCGAGTATTGATCTCCCAGCGGATGCAGTGTCTGCCCTCCCTAATGGGCATCTATGTCTTTCTTTCTCTGTCCACTGAGGCTTACTCATCCGATGCTGTGAGTATTAGGGCCCGTCCGCCCGGCGATGTGCGCTCCTGTCAGGGGCGGCATGGACCGCCCCAGTCAGACGGTTTAACTCATGTTGCTCCACATTTATCGGCTGGCAGGGCTTTACCAGTCTGATGCCGTGAGCCTTGGTCTCCCGTCGGATGTTGCGAGAACCCTCCTGATCGGTCGTTCCAAAATTCGGCTGCTCCTCGTTTGCTCCGGTGCCATGAACTGCTCCCGCCAGAGGCAACACGGGTTCTCCTGACCACGCTTCTTCTTGAAACGCCATCCCACCAATTCTCTGTGTCTTTTGGGGGTCTTTAGTCTGGCGGCTGTCCTTTGCTCTTTTGCTTTTTGGGGGAGTACTCTTGGTTCGGGCCAAAATTCCGAGCTCGGAGCCCTCCCCCCTGGACTGTATGCCAAATACGCATAACTTTTACTTTGTTAAGTTTGGGAGGAGCAGGTTCAGATAATTAACCTAATTAGCACAAGTGGAGAGCATTCAGTTAATCAACTCAACCAATGACAAGAGGTATAAATACAGCAGACTTTCCTCTCTTCGTTTAAAAGTTTATCAGCATCCCTCCTCCACCCCATCTCCTTACTTCTAGTTCTATCTATGTTTACCACAACCACTCTGGGTTCGGGCCAAAATTCTGAGCTCGAAGCCCTCGCCCGGACAGCATGCCAAATACGCATAACTTTTACTCTATTTAATTATATGCAAATGTGAACTGAAATTTAGCAGTACACTTTAACCATGTTTCAAAAGACAATAGAAGTAATTTCAAAATTATATACTATATATAAAGATGTACTTATGTCCTACTTAAGTGGGTCAAATGGGGAAATATTGCAGAGACAAATAGCTAAATACATACAAATAACAAATTCCAAATATAATTAGATGTTTAGTATATGTTAATATTATGTCATTTTAATTGTCCGGAAGGTCAAGACCTCTGATATGTAACAGCCTAAAATTCTCATTATAAGCAACTTTTCATGATGGGTTGGATTTTAAATAGTAAGCATATTGAATAAAAACATGAGATTTGTGCTTTTAATGTTCTTAATGGGACCCATTTGTGAAAAGCGCCTAACAAATCGACAAGGTCCAGAAACTTCTTTTTCTTCTCCAGTCTCCCTCCCCCCTCCCCCTTCTCTGCTTTCTCTTTGTCACTGTGTTTCCTCAGGATGTTTTTAGAAGTTCTTCTGCGAGTCTCTTTCTTCTCGGTTTCGTGAATGAGTCAGTCTTGTGACAGCGAAAAAGAACTTCCCCATTACAGCATTTCATGGGACACACACACACACACACACACACACACACAACGCTGCTTTGACATGTCAGGTTTATGGATGTCAGTCTTGCTCTCATTTGCATGAATGTGTTTTTTCTGTCTATGCACTTGCATGTATTTTTGCATGTTCGTGACAAACTGAGCATGCACGCACATGCATATATACCCTAAGCTATGATAAATAATGAATAAATAATTCAGCACATTGACCAGCATATGACAAAACAACTAATGTGCATACAAGGATCAGACCTCATGTAGAAATATCTTCTGTGCATCAGATGCTGAGCAGAATCTGGTTGGCTTTTCGCTCCACGGCAGCCGCACACATGTGATATAAGTCACTGCAAACTGGGTCACGGCAGCATGGCGGACTGCCACCGTCAGCACAGCGACTAAATCCTCTTCCACTGCACTTACAAATCCCTTTCAAAAAGCAAATTAAAAGCTAACTATGTGTTAATACTACACTGATACCAATGAACTTCATTCTCAACAGAAGGAATTTGCATTTCCAATATGTACGAATGAAATTTTCATAAAACTGCCTATGCTGAAATATGCAAATATTACAATAGGCATGGACTGATGCACTGCACTGTGATTAAGTGGCTAAAGTCTCTCTCTCAGTTCAATTAATATATTTTTACTGGCCTGACAAAAGTATATTTTGTACATTGCCAAAGCATTAAAACAACATAGAAAATAGCTTAACTGAACAAATGAAATAGGATTTTAACAAATAATATTATAGTGTAATAAAGACATGCAATCATGTTCTTTTTTTAAACTCTGCAATGCTTTCAAACTCCATTTTCTTTGGATTTGCAGTGTATTAAATTTTGAATGTGAATGTGTATTTTGTGGTAGACTTATAGTCTCAATATCTGTACAGTTTAATCATGTCCATATAACATTGTAAGATCAAGTATTGTACATGTGGTGAAAAAAAAAAACTCCAACAAACAAGCATGCTCAGAAAAGATAAACGGACAGACATACTCATAGCCTATAGATAGATAGATAGATAGATAGATAGATAGATAGATAGATAGATAGATATTTTCACGTTGACAATCGCACATTTCTTTTGTTGACAATACTACCCCCTGTGGGCAGATGCAGTACCGCAGGGCGCAGAACATTCAATTCTCCTCCCAAATGTAAACCACTGGAATTCTCTTTAAATTTGTTTAACAATTGTTGTCATATTATAACTGTAATTATCTGTCTTTTAAAGATCGGTAAGGTGGCTCTATATAACGTTTTGTCAGCAGATTTATCGCAGCGATAGAAAGAGCGAGCATGAGGATGTGGGACTGTGTGGAATAAAAAGGAGGAGGGATTATCTGACCGGATAGCAAAGTGACATCAGGCCCGAAAAATGTGTGTATGTGTGTGTTTGAGGCTGCAGATTCAGACAGTGTGACTGGGAAAAGAGAGAGAGAGAGAGAAGGAGGAGGGGGTTATAGGGAGGAAAAGGCGTTTCCATTCTCAACCGGCGAGACGGTAAGAAACGCGTGAGCACGATCGAGTGAACGGACGCTTAAAGTTTCCGTGGCGTCTTCGTTTATAATCACACTAACTTCATATATATTCGCACTCTAGTTTTGATGCTTTTCGCTGATGTTTTGACTGAACTGCGTTTGTGGTGACCTGGACATTTTATTTGGGTGGCCAAAGCGCACAGCGGATCTCATCCATCACCACACCGAGCACATCATTATCATCATCATCATCGCTGGATCTCCGAGCGCAGGAAGTAAGTCACTCATCTATTTAATAAAACATTCTATGGTAGTATGGCATTCTTTGAAGTAGGCTACCTACTGAAGCACATACCTTGGCCATCATTCAAACAGCTACGTGTATTCTATCTATCTATCTATCTATCTATCTATCTATCTATCTATCTATCTATCTATCTATCTATCTATCTATCTATCTATCTATCTATCTATCTATCTATCTATCCTGTTATTTTGTGCTGTGGTGTGTTAATTAATTTGGTCACATTTTAATCAGCGTTTTTTTTTTCTCGATTCAAGTCATAACGGTCGAGGGCGCACAGTCAGTCACGCAACCAGACCACTTTAATGGGTTCGATCCAGCCCGGCTGATTCCTCGGCGGAATGTGCGGCTTATTAAAATTAATTTAATTACAGTTGTGTCGACGAAACAGAATCCGAATGCCTTTCCAATTGTCAATGACTCAGTGATGACTAAATTCCTGATTTTTTAACTAAAATGTTACTTAATTGGTTGTTCAGAGTGACGTTTAAAAATCATAATCATTTTTTTTTTTTTTTTTTTTTTTTTATTCAGCTTTGGGGTTGTTGTATAATGTATAAGCGATTAAAAAAAAAAAAAAAAAAAAAATCTGGAATGAATTGAAATCACTGTACATTGTCTGCTTTCATCACCAACCCTTTAGTTTTGTCACTAACCAAATCTGGCAGTCATTGAACATTCGGATTTATTAGCTTAAGGAGCTCAGTAAAACTGCTTTGGAAGCAGTCTGGACTAACTCATAATGCAACCTCAGTCATGACACAAACCCTCTTCCTCTTGGAGTCTAGTGCTTCCCTGTTCCTTTCACAGCCCGTTTGTTTTTTCTTTTTTTTTTTTCTTGCTTGAACAAAGTAAAATCAGATCCGAGTGTGCAAGACTGACCAGATGCGGTATTTGGCAGTCATACAGGTGTGCGAGTTTCCTGCACCTGGCGAATGGTTTCTGTCCTATCTCATATATTGATTTGTGTTTTGCCTGTGGTAAGGGAAGGAGGCAGCTCAGCAGAAATGCACCTCCCTCATTGTCCTTGTGTGTGTGTGTGTGTGTGTGTGTGTGTAAAGTGCGTTTCAGGCTGGGATTGTTTGCTGGCCAAAAAAGATGCTGGAAACCTTGTTTAACAGAAACTTTAGACCAATCCCAAGCCAAACAACCAGCTTTACTATTTTCTTCCAGTCCTGGCAGTCTTTAGTCTCGCTTTCCCCCTAACAGATAGGCAAAACAGAAAAATGACAGATAATATAAAGCATTAGTTGTTAACTGTTTTGACTTAAACAAAAAAACAAAAACAAATTACTCACCCTCATGATGTTCCACCCATAAGACGTTTGTTCTTCTTCGAAAGACAAATTAAGATATTTTGATGACAGAATGCTGTCAGATTTCCTTCCATAGACTGCCTTTGCAACTACCACTTTGATGCTTAAAAAACTTCATAAAGAGATCGGAAAACTAATCCATATGAATTGAGTGGTTTAGTCCAAATTTTCTGAAGAGAAGCGATTATAAAGCTCAACCAGAATTGCTACACGCGCAAGAAAAAAAACTCTTCCGGAAGCTTAAATGTGCTGCGTAACCAGTGAGGTTCATTCTCATGTGTTTACTTATTGTAAAGTGTTACCAATAAATAAATGTTGAATGCAAAATAATAAAATGCAACTAATCTTGCATAATCTTGCTATCCCAACAATCTCGCATAGTACTTATCAAGGAGAATCAAAATGCCTTCTATATCTTTTGCTATTTTTGTACGTTAAGTAACACTTTTTCTTCACTTACACTTGGTAAAATCTAGTTGAATTAGGTAGGCTTTTCTTGTATGATGAACAATTTTGGTACCATGTTGAGAACCATTGATCTGAATTTTGTTCACTTGTGCTTATTTTGTCTGGCAGAAACCTGTTTTCGCAAGTCTTTCACCATTTATATTCACTGCTGTCTCTGGCCTTTTCTTTGATATCTGACAGGAGTGCTGGCATTTACTTTCATTTACATTTATACATTTTGGTAGATGTTTTTATTCAAAGCTGTGGACTTGCTTTTCGAGGTGTACATTTTATCAGTTTATGCATTCGTCATTATGAACGTCATTTCCCTCCTATAGACCTCTTTGGAGCAGACGTCACAATTACGTCACTTGCAGCTGCGCGCGCATAGTGGTTGCAGAAAAATAGCGGTAGCAATTGGAGGAAAATGTGCAAAATCCACAGAATAAGAGAAAAACGTTTTGTTGTGCCTCTGGATGTTGGAATCGGAATGCAAAAAATATAGTCTTCATTTTTAAAGAAAACCATCGTTGAAAACGTCCTTTGAAGCTAAACGGAGACGTTTCACAGACTGGACTGATGACACCTGCAAGGATTAGTCTACTATTAAAGCAGGAATTTGATGTAAACAGTAAGTCTACATAATATTCACATATGCAGTTCAGAGGACATACATACATAGCAGTTACAGCATGAAATAATATTTAAACCTATAACATTTTACATAGATAACTTTTAAACATAGTCTATAAATTTTTTTTTTCACAATTCTGACTTTTTTTCTTGCATTTGCGTGTTTATGACTCCCAGTTCGGCCTTTATAACTCGCAATTGTGAGTTTATTTCACAATTCTGAGGGGAAAAAAGTCAGAATTGCGGGATAAATTGCAATTCAGAAAAGACAGGATAACGAGTAGGCTATATCTCACAATTCTGTTTTTCTTTGTAAGAAATGTGAGATATAAACTCAGGTTTGCGAGAAATAAAAGTCAGAATTGCAAGACATAAACTCGAAATTAACTTTTTTTTAATTCTTTTATTTCGTGGCTTCCATAGACTGCTACTGCTCAACTGTCATTTTCTGCAACCAGGTATGCTCCGCCCATAAAAAACGTCATCGCTGTTTGCAAACACCAAATTGGTCTATAGTGTTCTCTTTATTATCCAACATTTTGGATAAAGCAAATGAACTGATCTCAATTCACTCAAATTCAACTTTCTATGTAGGCTTTTACACTGAGGCTTTTAGGAAGGCTGTCACTGTTGTTTTTGTTCCTGTATGTTTTTGTTGGAATTCTGGAAATGTTATATATTTTGGCATAATACTGAATGACACTGGATTTCAAACAAAAGCATTTGATGAGGAGTGCTCTAGTACCATGCAAGTCTCTCTTGAGTACTGTTACATAAGGTCCATTTGGGGTTTCAGGTTTGCTGTAAATATCACTCTCTCTCTCTCTCTCTCTCTGTGTGTGTGTGTGTGTTTGGTTCTCTCTAAATCTTAGTCCTGCTGTTCAATCTCCTGAGTGATATAATGACCATGCAATTTTACATCCGGTCCGGTCCAGTCTCACTTACAAGGTCGAGCTGAGTCTATCCTCTGTTGAGTGTCATTTAAACAGTCGAAGGTTCACAGCACCTCTGTTCTGTAGCAATGCTTTTTTAAAACTCACTGGTAGGCATCAGCGTTTTTGCGGCCAATACGGGCCACTGATTTCTTGTCATCATGATCGGCCGATACTGATCATTAAGCTTTATGTAAGTGATGTAAGTTGTCTGATGACCGTGTTTACAGCTGGAGCACACTTGGATTGGATTGATCGCTCAGATTGACAGGTCTTGATTTATCATGCGCCATAGAATAGGACCGCACAGCTGAAACAGAGATGGATCATTCATCCACCAGGATGTTATTACTTGGTACTTATTCTTTGCAATTATTATTATTATTTTTATGCTTTGTGGCATTTACACATTTAAGTAGTTCTTATCTTCAGTAAAACATTCAGATCACTTGTTTGGATTGTTTTTTGGACTTTTGAAAAAAGGCTACCATGGTTCCAAATGCCATAACTTTTGATTGCTTTGAGATATCCACACAAAATTTGGCCCAAATGCAGTTGACATGATTGTGAACAAGCCTAAATTTTATGACCTGTCATGTGTACTTTCTAATAGTCATCATGTCAAACATGAATAATAACGAAATGTATAAGATTACATTACATTTTCTGGGGTTTTCTCAGCAGTAGTGTAACACTGTAACACAAGAAACTCCAAACATGATCAAAGTTTACCTACTTCTAAATTTGAAAGGTTTTCTATTAAATAAGACCATGTGACTTATGACATAACATATTGACTAACATGAACATACTACATGTTCAAATATTGTTATCACAAAAAAAAAATATATATATTTTCTCATTGGTCTGGGGAAAAAAAAAAAACAGACAGACAGGTAAATCCACTCTCTGACTGTAGATGGCGCTTATGGAACAGCAGAAATAGAGCTGTTTCCCTGGTAACGGCTGTACACAATAGAGTACCTCAGGGATGACGTGTTTTTGTAGGCAAAACCCGGAAGCGAGTTAGCATTTTAGGACTTCCGGTTCCATCACCATAAAGTCTATGGGTTTTTTGAATGGGTTTTTGCTAAATTGCCTGAAATAAGGTCTGTGGTTAACAAAGCCTCTAAATATTTTCATGTTTTGACCTATGACATAAAACACACCAGTTATAACCCGCTTGTGATTTTTTTAAACCTTTATTGTGTCCTAAAAACGGCGGTTGCTAACAAGTTGCTAAAAGGGACTACTTCCTTTGGCGGGGACTTTAGACATCATCATGACAAACAGGAAATTTGGACAGCATTTCTCATGAAAAAGTGGATAAGTATTCATACACAGCACAGATCATAATCATCGAGCATGTTTTTAAATAAAGTTGTTTTCTAAATAAAGTTTGAGGAAGATTGGTGGTGGTGACGTTGATCTGCGACCATGGTGTGCTGTAGTCCCTTTATAGCCTACTGTTAGCTTTTTATATCTGACGACTTTATTTAGGCTTCAAAATGTATAAATGTTGTGTTAACTTGTACAGATTATCATGATAGACTAAACATGTAAGTGTCATAACCCTTTGTTAAACACAGAGCTTATTTTTTGCAATCTTCCAAAAGTCTATGGGAAAAATGCATAGGCTTTTGATCGAGGGAACCCGTGCGCCGCTAACTTCCAGGTTGGCCTACAAAAACACGTCATCCCTGAGGTACTCTATGCAGCTGCACTAATAAACACTTTATTAGGCATTACATGCATTTAAGATGAAAAGAAAATGTCATCTGAAACTTTTCTTATGACAGCCGTTCCCTTCAGAAATACAGATATAATTAATTCACTCATACATTCATTCATATAATTTCCCTCAGCACTCAATTGTAAAGGTTGTAAAACCTAACTGCCTTCCGCCCTTTTTTCACACAAAACGAAACTTATGCTGCATGCTTCACCTCTGTGAGACTGTTGCTAAATTTGAGTTTGTTGCTAAAAAAAGTATTTACAGTACATTTTCTTTTTCTAATATTATGACAATTTTTGATGTAAAAAGCATACTAACATTTATGAGTCCATCCCAGGAAACATTATAAAACAATAAAACAATGCAGTTCATGACCCCTTTAAGTACTCTTCTTAAAACCAACTCAGAGTAGTTACTTTTACATTTGCAAATGTATTTTTATTAATATAACTCTGATTGTGTACATCAGAAAGAAGAAAGTCATATACACCTAGGATGGCTTAAGGGTGAGTAAATCTTGGAGTAATTTTCATTTTAAAGCGAACTAATGCTTTAAGCACAAGTTAAATTTCAACTTTAGATGGAAACATAGCTATAGTAAATGTGCATTGTAGAACATCTTTAGGAATAGTTTAGACTGCAAACTCATCAAAGGATTATGAAAAAAAATAAAAATAAAATTCTGTCGACTAGCAGTTGCTGAGTGGCCAACCAATCTGCCCTCTGCAGTTTCTCTCACATTCACATACTGAGATGCTCACAGGTACACACTCACAAACACATGCACACAGCACCCTCATAATTCACTGCCTCTTCAGCCAAATGAAATGTCTCGCTGGGAATAATTGGATTTGATAAGACCTGATTCAGTTCAGACTTCTGCACTCAAATTGTGCTGCTACTGAAAGCATCTGCCAAGGACCAAAGCACTGTGTGTGTGTGTGTGTGTGTGTGTGTGTGTGTGTGTGTGTGTGTGTGTGTGTGTGTGTGTGTGTGTGTGTGTGTGTGTGTGTGTGTGTGTTTGAGCGATGGTGGGTGTTGAAGTGGGAGTTATTAAGTAAAGGCTACATGATGCACCGCCTGCTGATTTATTGGGAAACAAATAAATATATAAGTGTCTATTTATTATCTTATAGATAGTGTGAGCATGACTTGAACAACACACTGTTAACTAATCTTTCCATTTGTTAATTTACACGAGAAAACTGAACCAATCTTTCTGTTAAATTGTATACAGAATACTGTGAACTGATCATTCATTCGTTAGTTTACAAAATATGGTGCTCTGATCTTTCTGTTGGTTAATGGAATACAGTTTTTTGTCTGCCAGTTTTGCTGAATTTTTTAATTTTTTTTAGATGAGAGTAAACCCAGCCTGATCTGCCGGCGATTTGATTTCGCCCGGAAACTCAGTCTGGAAACTCGTAGCCTACATTCATTTCTACTGTTTCTGTTACACTTTTGCGGGAACCAATCACAGACTGGCTTATCCACCTTGCTCACTATTGGCGGGTATAACATGATGACGATAGAGAAGCGACGGCAAGCAGATCGTGTTCCAAGTGCGATATGATTGTTACACACCGATTGCAAACTCTATCTGATCTACCCATCTCTCGCACGACCATCAATCCTATTCCTTTTAACCTCTCGACGATGCTGAATGACTTCTTTAGTTTAGCAAACAAATCGCTCGAGTGGGTGTAAATACCACTCACTTTCATGTTTTTTTTTTTGCACAACCTGCAAAAATCGCTCGATGTCATTGCTGCTTCTGCAAACCGCTGATCAATGCTACAAACCAATACAAACTAAACCTGTCTGGAGTTTTCACGTCACCCGGATCGTTGATCTGATTGGTTGAAGGACTATCCAATTGCGTGAATAATGCTCGTTGATCACGCCTCTTGTCCAGTAGAAAATACATACAGACTCCCCAGACCAATGTTCAATTTTAAATTGAGCTTGGTCTGGTGATAGCCAGACAAGATGAGAGTAACACCAAAGCTTGAAATAAAATAAACTGAAATACATTTTTATTTCAGTTTATATTTCATTTAGTTTTAACTTGATTACCAAGAGCTAAAACTTAATAATAAATATTTAAAATATTTAAAAAAATATGAAATATTAAAATATTTTAAAAACTATAATAATATCTCATTGATACTAAAATAACACTGAAATGTTAATACAAAATGTGGAATTGAACAAATGTATAAAGTATATATTTTTTTAAACAAACTGCTCTTAATAGAAGAAGAAGAATTTTTAAAATGATATTTTAGCCAAAGATGGAAATTAAGTAATTTACTCACCCACATGTCATTCCACACTTGTAGATGTATGACTTTCTTTCTACTGTGGAACACAAAAGAAGATATTTTTTGTTAGATGTTTTTTTTATCCATACTATAATATTAAGTGGGGTCAAAAAAAAGTAATCTTCTTTTGTGTTCCAGATGAATAATAATAATAATAATAATAATAATAATTATTATTATTATTATTATTATTATTTGTGAACTCTACCTTTAGGCTTTGATCAAATGACCTGATACTTTAAGCTATAGTGTAAATCACAGCAGCTTTCATTTTTTCAACACGACTGTGTTCAGCTGAAGCGGATGGGGGATGTCATGGCAACGGCTTTCCTATACCCTTGATGATGTCATATTCTGATGATGTGTGGATGAATTGATCTTTAGTCTGAAGGCACAGCATCACTTTTAAAAGGACAGAACCACATTAATTCTGACTGGGAATGAGTGTTACTAAAGATACCAATCTACATGAAATAATGAGCAAAATATTTTTTAAAGCATTTATTAATCTTTGTTAACGTTAGTACAAATCAAATTGTTCGTTGTTCAGGTTAGTTTACAGTGCATTAACAAATGTTAACAAATTCAGCTTTTGTTGTTTTAAAAATGTAATAAATATTTTATACATTTGACTAATATTAATTAATGCTGTAGAAGTATTTTTCATTGTTAGTCAAATTTATACGTCTTCTATGCTTTAATTTTATATACAGCAGTTTGGTCAACCTATGGTTGTTTTTTAAATGTGCTTTATAAATTAAAAGAAGAAGTTGTTCATACTGATAGTACTGATGTTAACAAATTAAACCTTATTGTAAAGTATTAAAATCATACAAGAATAGTTTAATTTTGAGCAAAAGTAAAGAATGATAAATTATATGGTAATGGTTGTCAGAGCAAATTTACACTCTAAATAGAAAAGAACGCCTTTGACTAATAGACTGGAAAAAAAATGAAATGAACTAGAAGATTATGAATGACACATTCATATTGTGTGTGTGGGTATGTCATTCTCTGCTGTAAGTGTTTGTAGATTAAAATACCTCATGGTTATGTGTAATGACTGTCACTGCCCTGACACACACTTTCTAACCTGTCTAACCTATAAAGCAGTATGACATCTCACTCCCTGATATCTCAGCACGAACCCTGAGCTGTGTGAAACTGACAGCCTACAAACCATCTGACTGAACGGCACACGACTCCCACGCAAACTACATTAACCACAATCCCCTGTGTGTCACTGAGTCAGAGAGAGAGTGCCATCAGGACACACAGTAGTGTCCTCTACGGGATCTGGCCTGAAATCATTCAGATTTTACACTTCACATTGGCAGAATTACTCTGAAACACATAAACAGTTGGAGATGCATCATGCATGTCATGAGAAAGCCAACATACTATTTTTTGATTTAAAGTCACCGTGAAATCAAAATGGACAATTCTAATTTTTTATGGAATAGCGCAGTATTTATTATACATGATTTATCCGTGCACATAATTATTATTTTTGTGATTCATTGTGCCTCATAATCTTTAATCAAAATAACTTCCCCTCCCTCTTGCAGCAACATCTCTTTTTTGATGATGTGTTTACTGGCGTGAGGGCGGGACAACCTGTCACTCACATGAGATTCGACTTATAGTAGACCACAACCATCCAACCCTCCAGTCAATTCCCCATTGATTTAAAGACAAATTAAACAAATTTAATTGATTTTAAGAATTAGCACCCAATGCCTATTCTAGCACTATTTGCTGTTTCTGCGCAGATGTGACTGTGTATGTGAGTTTAACTTTGTAGGCCGTGGGTAGGTGTTATTGGCTGAAGACACAATATGTACCATCAGATAAAATGCAGCAGCGTTCTAACGAGGGAAAAAAAAAAATCAATCATAAAATTGACTTCTGTATGTGTGCGGGTGTGTGTGGGAGTGTATATGAGAATACAGCGAAACTCTGCAACTGCTTCCAAAATATCTGCTGCCATTGTGGAGGAGGGACAGAGAGAGAAGGAGATGGAACAGAAGACGAAGGCCTAGACTGGAGAAACACCAGAGATTAGTGAAAAAAGACAATAAGGAAATTTGTCTTTAAAGATTACTTTCCAGAATGAAATGCTAGCACAGTATAGCACATTATTTACTGCATACTGTCTTCTATAAAAAAAATGAAATACGAATGTGTGTAATATAACAACAACAAAAATAAAAATAATAATACTGACAAGTATTTATAGTAAACTAAAATACACTTATGTAATTTCTATTTAGTACATTTAAAATTTAACTTTAAAGGATTAGTTCACTTCTGAATGGAAATTTACTTAACCCCATGTCATCCAAGATGTTCATGTCTTTCTTTCTTCAGTCGAAAAGAAATTAAGATTCTTGAGGAAAACATTCCAGGATTCCAGGGGTGGAAGGTCCAAATTGCAGTTTCAGTGCAGCTTCAAAGGGCTCTACACGATCCTAGATGAGGAATAAGGGTCTTATCTAGCGAAATTATCAGACATTTTTAAAAAAATAAATAAAAATGTATATACTTTTTAACCACAAATTAGGGGTGTAACGATTTATCGTAGTACGATATTTCGCGATGCAAACATGTTACGATATGCATCATAGAGTGATGGCAATACTTTTACGATATGACGGCAGTTTATTCTTATTGGTTGAGCTACCGACGTAACCTACTCTGCAAGGTGGCAGTGAGAGAAGCCGGTTGTCACCGCATATAAATGGTGTGTCTCAATCAGCTCTCTAGTTCAGTAAGTGTTTCGGGCACACATTGAATCTTGCAAGCAGGTTTAAACGTTTCTCACGTCAGTCTCTTGCATGGTCGCGTGAGAAAAGTCGTGGCTTTCTTTCACCGCAGTGCACAGCAATAGCTGTGCTCACAGAAAAGCAAGATGCTTGCGATGCTTTGCTTTAAGAAGTTCTGTGGGGCCGTTCACATATTGCGTCTTTTCCGTGTGCAAGTCAGTTATTTTTTTCAAATGTAGCCGTGCGGCAGGCGCGCTCATAATGGGATCAACGCGGTCGCGACGCGCATGCAATTCTCAACTTTTCAGAATGCCGCAAGCGCACCGCAGGTCGTGTGACAAGAATCAACCGTTCAGCTATGGCCTTTCCGTAACAAAACATCAAAAGCTCAGCTGAACAGCTGATCATAGCTGTACATGGTGGTTTTTATATCTTATCTCCATCAATATATCTCGTAGTAAAACTAATGCAAGGGCTAGAAATCATTTATCCTTTGCAGAAACATCCTGATCCTCTTGGAGAGCTCAGTTCATGGGTGCATAGCAACGACCGACGCCACGGGAGCGCAAGCGCTTTGGAAAGAAGGAGAAGCGGTGCGGCCGCGCCTTCCACGCGTTTTTAGACGCGATATGTGAACGGCCCCTATTCATAATTCTAAGTTCATGTTAAATTTAACATTTTTTTTTTCAGTGACAGACAGCCCTATTCAACTGTTAATTTGAATACAGAAGGCTTTTATTACAATTTTATTTTTATTTTATTTTATCGAAATTTTATTTATTTATTTATTTTATTGAAATGTGATCTTGTATGTACAACAAGGAAAATTATTGAAATTTGTTCATGTTTTTTGAATAAATCTTGTTTGAATTTCAGTTTCATTTTGTTCAAAATATCGTGATACGTATCGTATCGTGAACTCCGTATCGAGATACGTACCGTATCGTGACCTGAGCGTATCGTTACACCCCTACCACAAATGCTTGTCTTGCACTGCTCTGCGATGCGCCACGCCTTACGTTGAAAGGTCACGCGTGACCTGTAGGGGGAAGTACCGCGGTAGGGCGAAAAACTTCATCTAATTTTCTCCTCCAACTTCAAAATAGTCTGATATCATTGTTTTATTTTTATTTTTTTTTGTAAAGGGCATTTGGCTTAATCTTTGCACATTCGCTGAATCTGTACATCCACCTACGTCACGAATGACCTTTGTAACGTGATTACATCATCATGCGTGTGGATCGCAGAGCTAGTGCAAGATGAGCATTTGTGGTTAAAAAGTATATACATTTTTATTTTTTTTAGAAAATGACCCATATTTTTGCTAGATAAGACCCTTATTCCTCGTCTGGGATCGTGTAGAGTACTTTGAAGCTGCACTGAAACTGTAATTTAGACCTTCCACCCAGTGAACCTCACTAAAGTCCACTATATGGAGAACAATCCTGGAATGTTTTCCTCAAAAACCTTAATTTCTTTTTGACTGAAGAAAGAAAGACATGAACATCTTGGATGACATAGGGGTGAGTAAATTATCAGGGAATTTTAATTCAGAAGTGAACTAATCCTTTAAATCAATGTAATACTGAATAAACACTACAGTTAAAATTATAATCATGAACTTTACATGTGCCTTAGTATGTCAGTTCAATTCAATTTAAGTCACATTTATTTGTATAGCTGTTTTCACAATACATATAATTTCAAGTGGCGATGTTGGGGCATCCAGAGGCTAGATCTAAACCGGAGCTGGCATAGAATATATATATATAGCTCCAGTTTAGATCTAGCCTCTGGATGCCCCAACACCTGTGATGAGATGACGTCAACCCCTGCAAGGACTTCAGATGATGCCAACTCTGAATCAACATTCACCACTGCCAAATTTTCTAAATATTGTAATCATGATCACAATTTGTAATAATTGCTTTAATGAGATCATTGTTACATAAACATATATTTAGAATTTTATCAAGCGCAATTTCTGTATTATGATGGGGCCTGAATCCTGACTGAAATTTGTCATAGATATACTTTTTTTGCAATAAGGAGCACATTTAAGCGTACACAACTTTTTCTAGTATTTTAGACATAAATGGAAGATTTTGCCAGTTCATATGGATCTAGTTGAAGTTTCTTAATGAGAGGCTTAATAACTGCCAGCTTGAACGGTCTTGGGACGTGACCTAGAGATAGAGAGGAGTTAATAACATTGAGAAGAGGCTCTTCTGCTGCAGGTAACAACCTCTTTCAGTGTTTTAGTGGGAATTGGATCAAATAAACATGTTGTTGGTGCAATAAGTTTATTTAGCTCTTACTGTCCTATAGTTGTGAAGCACTGCAATTTTTTTTCAAGAGACGATAATTGAGGCTAAATCATAAAACGCTGTCAAAGGTTGTACATTTAAGTGTATTTCTGATGCTTTTGATTTTCTCAGTGAATAAATTCATAAAGTCATTACCTGTGATGCAATATTCAGTTCAGGTGACATATGTTTATATTTTAATCTAGCCACTGTGCTAAATAAAAAACTTGGATTGTTTTGGATTTTTTTTTTTTTTTTTTTTATGAGTTTGTGGAGATGTTCAACCCTGGCAGCTTTTAGAGCCTAACTTTAGTGGATGAGAATTGGGATAATTGTTCTGCTTGGTCAATAAATCAGCAGTACGCAGTATGCATGTTACACGGTAGTGATCAATGACATCATCACTTTGCAGTAGAATATCTATATCAGTAAGATTGGTTCCATGTAATGTAATTAAATCTAGTGAATGATCAAAACGATGATTGGGTCTGGTGACGTTTTGCTTGACCCCAAAGGAGTTTAGTAAGTCTGTAAAAGCAACTCCTAACACATCATTTGTATTATATATGTGAATGTTACAATCTCCAACAATCAGCACTTTATCAACGTTGACCAGTAGGTCTGACTGAAAATCAGCAAATTTTGTTTAGAAAATGCCATGGAGGTCTATACATGGAAGCCAGAGCAAGAGATAGCAGGATTTATTTTCTTATATCTGAAAGTTTAATGAATTAAACCTGTTTCCTGTTTTCTGAGTGACATTAAGAATATCTCTATAGATCGCTCCAACACTGTCGCCACAACCATTTAGACGAGGCTCGTGCTTATAACAGTAGACTGGTGGAGTAGACTTAAGACCGAAATAATAATTTGATTTTAAGCCAGGTTTCAGTAAAGCAGAGTACATTAAAACTATTATATGTGATCATTTCATTTTCAATAACTGTCTTAGTTGTGAACAATCTAATATCTAGGAGCCCAAGGTTTAGAAATTGTTTTTGTTCACTTATTTGGAGATTTTCTGGTTTAACCACAATCAGATATTTTCTAGATCCTATAGTAGATTTATTATTTGATCTCACAGACACAATCTCTATAGAATGGATATTATTTTCTATAATCTGCATAGCAAATAATAAACAAATTACAAGCATAGATTAAAACAATAGAACAATGATACAAAAAATAATGCTTTGTTTTCAGGGAAGTTTAACAGTATTCAGGAAAGAAATTGAATAATCAAATGTAAAGTGTACTTTACTGTATAAATTAAATATAATTATATTTTATTATAGAGTGCACAAATTCTGAATTGAGTTCTCTTTCACAGCGTCTTGTGCTCGAATGGTTTAAAATCGCTTGAATGTTTAAACTGACAGGACCTGAAACATTTGCAAATAATCTTTTACTCTGTGATGGTTAAACTTTGCAATTAATCTGAGAATTGCTAGTGTTTCTGGTGACTTGACATTGTACATCCTGCGATGTGACATCGCAGCTGCTCACATTGAGATAGCGATGCTAAAACGATATATCATGCAGCCCTACTGGGAAGTGGTTCTGGGTGGAAATCTTGAAGACCAGGGGTAGCTGAGGGGGAGAGATCCCTGCTCGGGGCCTGGCTCATGCCTTCACTGGTGGTATGATACATCCAAAACATATTCGCCATTAGAACAGATAAACGGTAATTTAGTAAGAAAAGTGTACACAAGACACGCTGTAGCCAGGAACTCACTATAGATGCTAACAGGCTAAAGCTAGCAGTGGATGTTTGGAAAATCAGATAAAGCTAGTGATATCAAAACATTCTGATTGTTTTTGATATAGAATACTATCAGGGATATGTTCACCCTCTGTAGAAAGGAAAAGAAAAGATAGGTTATAAATCGATTTTAAAAAGAAAATGGAGGATTGAGAATCAACTTGACGGAGCTCCAAAACTCAAAACATCAAAAGTGTACTTCTTTAAAGCAATCATTTAAACATTATGATTTAAAATGTATGTTGAAATAAAACTTTTATTTTTACTTTACTTTTGACTATTACAATGTGCACTTTTATAAGTAAGGCCCTGTCCCAAATGACACACTCCGGACTTGTGGACTTCCTCAGAGTCCACACTTTGGTGATTTCATGTAGTGCAGACCTATAGGGCCCTTGGCGCGAGTCCACGAGGGCGCATTGAGAGGTATTTTTGGGACAGACTCGATCTTCACGCTGGAAATAACGGTCTGGTTGTTTTTTGACAGGAGCTGCAGGTTCAGGTATAATATTTAGCATCAAGAACAGGTTTCTTTTCTTTTGCAAAATATTATTTCCATGTCAACTACACAGCCTGCTTTTGCTTATGCCACCTGGGCATTAGACAATATATACATGCTTATTTAAATAATGTATACAGTTGTAATAATACATAATGTTCCATTTGAACTAAGATTACAATTTTAACACATAATAAACATGTGCGTGAGTTTCAGATGAATTTACAGGTTTAAATATAAATACTAGGTTTACATATGACTCAGTAAAGCCCTGACATTCGGTTCTATTTATTTAATGAATCATAATGCAATCGTATTATTCAACGCGCTATTATTATGTTTGAGATATCAACCACTGGTTGATGACCATAATGTTTGTATAAACTGTAGGTAACAACTGGTAAAATGTACACCTAGGTCATAAAAACCGTAATGATACCTACACTTAAATATTTTCTTCTCAGCCATGTCATCTTTTGTTCTTGAGCGAAATCTCCTCTCATCCGTTGTCTGATTGGCATTTCACAAGGATTCCTGGGTAGTTAAAGTGTGCGGAGCCTGCATCTATGCGGGCTTCGCGGAAGACCGCTTCAAGGGTACAAAGGGGGCGCTGCTGAGCACACTTCAGAGCATTAAAATGCTGAATGGGCCGGCCTACGGACTCGTAGACTCGGCAAGCACGCGCACTTTAAGTCCACAAGACCGAAAGTCCACATGAAGTGCGCCATTTGGGAAAAGTGTACTCTCTTTAAAGGAATAGTTCACCCAAAAAATTTAAGTCATTTACTCACCCTCAAGTTGTTCCAAACCTGTTTGAATGCCTTTCTTTTGCTGAACACAAAAGAAGATATTTTGGAGAATGTCAGTAACCAAATAGTTGACTTCCATGGTTCTTCCATGAGTGAGTAAATGATGACAGAATTTTCATTTGTGGGTGAACTAACCCTTTAAGTGCACTTAAGTGGCATTTTATTTAATTAATATTATATTATCTGCAAGTTCAGATTTTAACAAGTTCACATTCAATACAGTTAAGCGCACTTCTTTTTCACCAGGTTTGTCAGAACAAATTCTGTGTGATCAGGGGTGTTTTTTTGTAGAACAAACAAACGAACAACAAAAATACTGAGATAACTAGTCCCCACTAATTGACTAGTTGGTTGTTGCATAAGTCGACCATCTTAACCCATTCCTACTTCTGTTGAAGTACCATGTTGTTGATGTGTTTACTGGATACCTGAAAAGAGATGATCTCACTATCTACACTGAGACGTAAATCTGGTCTTATTTAGTCTCTTTATAACCCACATATAGACAGGAAGCAGCTAGACAGATGTGACGAGAGGTTCACACTCACCTGAGGTGTCTAATTGCTGCACACACACATTCACTGGCACTCATTTCTCATTTCTTTGTCTTTTGAACTGTCTTTCTGTCTCCCCCACACACACCGAGCAAATGTCTGTCTTGTTCTCCCTGAGGCGGTGTGATATTTTCAGTGTTAATGAAGTAAAAGCTTTTTTCTGAAATATGCCGGATCTCTCTCCATGTCACATGGACAGAAATGGCTTGATGAATTTGAGCCATTTTTACTTCACAAAATATCACAAAACATAAGTAATGACATTCATAAAACAACCTCAGCTAGGGATACTCGGTAAGTTTATTTAATTCTGCTTATGAACCCCAGCTGCCACAATTTACTAAAAAAAAAAAATGTGGAAAATAAAGAAGACATCTGTTCAGTGACTCAGCAGAGCTTTGAATGAGCCATGTGAGTGGAGAATGAGAACAGACATTATCGTAGAGATGCCTGTGATTTAAGCTAGGTTTTTTGGCAATGTAGCTGATGTTTGAAAAAAGACAAAAAACAACATCAGGAAAAGAGTGCTTAATTATATTGAATGTGCACTCATTTACAAATATTAAAAGATTAAAAAAACTGTAGTTAGATAGTATTACATTGAAATAAAAGGCAACTTAAGTGTACATAAAGATAGTAAGATTTAAATACTTATTTCTTAATGAAGACTTCATTCTTTACACACTTAATTACATTTTTATATAGTGCACCTTGTAATAATGCCAAATTAAAAGTTCCCTTTCTATGTAGAACTCTACACTACATCATGGAGTTGACACAATGGGAATGCTCCTCATGATCCGATGTTTTTTATTATTTTTTTTTTTTTTTTTTTTTTTTTTTTTCACTTAACAATAATCTTTCAACAATAATCTAAGTATTCTTTAAAATGAGACCAAACTTTAGTCCATGCTCTTTTTTTTTATTTATTTTTTTTATTTATGCACAAGGGTTAAATTAATAAATAAAGAACCTTTATTTAAAATAAGATTTAAATAAAGCATCTTTATTTTTTATAGGCAAAACATTCACATCCATAATTTTACTCTAAACTGTTTACATCTATAGATTGAAATGATGTTTATTTTACATGACAATGATCATAATACTTAAATGGATTCATGAGCAATTTTATTGTAGCTAACAACTAAATATCTCTGTATTCTCTTAAATGGTTGCACTGGCTACAATAAAATGAAACAGAAATATGTATAGTAAAAAAAAAGGAAAGAAAAGTTACCTACCAATGATAATATCTAAATGAACTGGTTTTATTCAAGCCAAAATGTTGTTTACCATTACTGAATCAACATAAATACATTAAATTATAGCTACAAAATTCTTAAATCAGGTAGAAGTAGCTTGGTAAAAATTGTTACTCCTTTTTACACTGTAGTTGTCTGCTTAACATTAACTGTTCAAATCTGACATAAAAATGGTCACATCAAAGTATCCGTAAAATTAAGTGTTTTTAACTTGATTTACAGGTTTGACAAAGATACGAATGTTGTAAACTTACAGAGGTGACATGAATACATTTCTATAGCACATCTCTATTGACATAAGCTGATGTATCATACTGTAACAGATATAAAACCTGCAAGTCATTTGTTTTCCTGTTGTCTGACACATACACATATGAACTCTTCTGTCCTCTTAGAACAGCCTGTTACTACCATCACACAGACACACACACACACACACACACACACATTGAAACACACAGCCTGCTTTTGTCTGCTGTTCCTTATTTTGTGTGTGTGTGTGTTAAACAGTGGCTGTCTATGCACAGAATGTGAGGATCCCATGTGTGTCTGGGCAGCTTCTTCACATTTTCTTCACATGCGTTTTGTCTCCTCTGCCCGTGACTAAATTCTTAACACCCCTCCCCCTCCACAGGGCCCCAATCCACACGCACACACACACAAAACTGTTTCCATGTTTTATGGCGACCTTCCATAGACATAATGATTTTTAAGCTGTTTTCCTCATGGAGACAAAAAATGTCCCTGCAAGTTTAAAAAAGTACAACATTGCTCATTTTCATTTAGTTCTAGTTGATGTACAAAAATAACTAAAACTGGGGGGAATAAAAACTATATAGACATTAAAAATGACTAAAATCAACACATTTACTAAAATTAAAATGAAAACAGAATATATATATATATATATATATATATATATATATATATATATATATATATATATATATATTTAATTCAAAATATTAATAAAAGCTATAATAGTATCTCAATTACATGAAGGTAGCACTGGTGTCAAACTCTCCCATTCATCTCATACATTCCCACAGTCTCTATCATATTGTTTGCTGCTGCCTGTCACGTATCGTCATGACGACTGTACCTTCAGCCGGTGATGATGTGTTCTTCAAGGACAGAGAGCCGTGAATGTGTGTGTGTGTGTCCAAAATTCATTCACCCTCCACATGGCTGATGTCCCCATAACAACCGTTCCCGCTTGCCTTTCAGCCTGGAGACCGTAACCTAGCAACAAGCAGGAGTTTTACCCCACCCCCACCCCCCACCGCATTGACGCTCCCACCAATGAGATCTCTTTAATAAGTCAGTTGTTTCTCTTGGACACCAATAAGACTGAATGGAGAGCTATTCTGCTTCTCAGATTTTTCTTGAGAGGGAAAAGACCCCAGTCATCTCAGATTTAGAGTTTCAGAAGACAATGCAACAATAATGATTATTAGAATTTATTATAATGGTATTTTCTAGAGATAAATTAATTATTAATTGTTAAAATAGAAATAAAAATAATTAATGTTTTCTGCATATTTCTTTCATCAACATTTGATGAATTACTCTAAAAGGTGCCACTGCCTTTAAAAGATCATTAAAAACATACACATATTTTTCCAGACAAGGTTAAAGTCAAAATAATTTTATAAAGGGAAAGCAGGATTAGGATTTCAGTATTATTTTCTTGAAATCAATATGTATCAAATGTTATGGATCTGTTTTTTTTTTTTTTTTTTTTTTTGAAGAAATTAATACCTTTATTCAGCAAGGACACATTAAAGCTGCAGTCTGTAATTTTTTGTTTTTTTTTTGGCTAAAAATTATCCAAATTCAATTTTTGAGAAAGTACATAACCGGCCAGTGTTCAAAACTATCTCCTTACCTTAGCCCGATTCACAACAGTAAGCTTGTAATAATGTTTTATAATAAAATCGGTACTCGGTACTAGTGGGTTTCCACTGGAAATTCGAGCATGCAGCCATTCGTCTTTGCGTCATTACATCACGTCTGTTTACATAAAGGAGTCCCAGCTAGTAGGCTATATGGCATGTGGAGGATGCTACAGGTGGCGGATCTTTTATAGCCTTTTCTCACAGCATCTGGAATAATTAAACATTTTGATGGTGAATTATAATCAAGAAATGTCCAAATGACAATCATCAGTGACAACTGGAAATTCAGCTGTAGTCAAAAGCAAAAGACTTCGGACTGTGGAGTGGACACATAAATTGAAATCTACAGGTAACGCTAATACACACTAAATACAAATACATGGTCAGAACAAAAGTGACAGACATGTTACTTATTTGTTCAGATTACATTTCCCGGTGAAAATTCTTATTCGGTGTGTCTATTTACACTATGTGCAAATAGCATCCCTTGTTGGCAAACGCTATTTACACTAGCTCCACCCACCAATTTAGATTTATTTATCATATTTTAGTCATCGGAAATTGTTTTAGTTTTAGTCTAGTTTTAGTTGACTAAATATCATAAGATTCTAGTTGACTAATTCTACAGTTGATTTAGTAGACTAAAATCTAATTTAGTTAAATTGTAATGCATTAAAGGATTAGTTCACTTTTAAATAAACTTTTGCTGATAATTTACTCACCCCCATGTCATCCAAGATGTCCATGTCTTTCTTTCTTCAGTCGAAAAGAAATGAAGGTTTTTGATGTAAACATTCTAGGATTTTTCTCCATATCATTCATTTCAATGGGCACCAAACGGTTGAAGCGAAGGTCCAAATGGCAGCTTCAGTGCAGCTTCAAAGGGCTTTAAACGACACCAGACGATGAATAAGGGTCTTATCTAGCGAAACGATCAGTCATTTTTTTAAAAAATTAAAAAGTTTAAGTTTTATAAGCACAAATGCTGGCTTTGCTCTTTTCTCCGATGCGCGTTCGTGACGTCACGTAATACGCAATTATGTTGAAAAAGTCACGGTTGACGTAGGCGTAGCAACAACAGTTTCATTCGCTCAGGATTGTGTATAGGAAATCTCTGAAAAGTCACAAATTTCTGTCCTGACAAAAAATTTCTTTTAGGCTTTCTAATATTAAAACACCCAGGATACGCACACCTTTCAAGCGTGAGTTTAAAATATTCTAACTGACCGCCAGAGTGAGTTTTTTTTTTAAGGCGACCCTTATTTTAGAACGTTTGCCCTTATTGTTTCCATGGCGACGCGTGCGTGTCACGAGCGCTGAACGTAGCCACAATAACACTGTATGAGAGATGGATCACTATTATTTTGTTTTTCCTTTTTTATTTAAAATATTCGCAAACTTGCTTACATGTCTTCAACTATATGATATTCCGATTCTCAAATATGTGTGTGTGAGTGAGTGTGTTTTGTCGTTTACAAACCTTTATAAATGATCTTTATCTTGATCTATAATGCGAGATGGGCGCCGCCATCTTAGTTTGCACTGCAGTTCACAGAGTTCTGTCAGTCTGATTTACAGCAGGTGAATACATCAGTTTCCTCTGAAATGCACTTTACAACATCAGGAAAATCAGGCCCTTTCTAACAGAACATGCAACACAACTTCTGGTCCAGGCTCTGGTCATTTCTAGGCTTGATTACTGCAATGCTCTTCTGGCTGGATTGCCATCATGCACAATCAAGCCTCTACAAATGATTCAGAATGCAGCAGCACGTCTCGTCTTCAACGAGCCCAAAAGAGCCCACGTCACGCCTCTCTTCATCTCTCTTCACTGGCTACCACTTGCTGCTCGCATCAAATTCAAGGCGTTGACGCTTGCTTACAGATCCACCACAGGCTCAGTACCCTCCTACTTCCACTCACTCTTACGAGTCTACACTCCTACCAGAAACCTGCACTCATTAAAGGAGCGAAGGCTTGTGGTACCATCACAGAGAGGCACGAAATCACTTTCCAGAACATTCTCATTCACTGTCCCTTGCTGGTGGAATGATCTTCCTGCCTTCATCCGGAATGCGGAATCCCTGCCAATATTCAAAAGACAGCTGAAAACCCATCTCTTTCGTGAGCACTTAACCTCATCTTAAAAAAAAAAAAAAAAATTCTTATACCTATCCTTTCACTTCCTCTCTATTGTAGCTTAGGATAATCTGAGCACTGCCTATAACTTGTATTATGAGCACTTCTTGTCTATTTGCCTCGTCATGACGACTCGCTTGTTGTATTCCTCACTTGTAAGTCGCTTTGGATAAAAGCGTCTGCCAAATGAATAAATGTAAAATGTAAATGTAAATGAAATATATGTGAGTAAGTGGCTGGTGAACTGGAAGAATTGGAGAGTAAACTTTATAGTTACTTAGACCCATTATGTGTGTCTGATATGAATAAATGTCAGCAAATTATATTTGAATTCACTGTTTATTGATGCTTCCACTGATGTCTGACATCAGTGTGTATTTTATAAACTCCAAATGTATTGTTTAATGGTGCTTATGCGTATTTAAATGTCTGAAACCTTAAAAGAAACATTATGTGGCTAAAAACACTGCATAGCTGTGATGACGAGAGCGCACGTCCGTCTCGCAGCCAGAGCACGAAAGCACAGTTTGAACGTCGCAGCAGTTATGTGACGTCGCTGAACATTCTAAATCCCATATGTGGAACCGTACGCTCAAGGGCACAGAAATAAACATCCCATATGTGGGAACGTACCGCTCAAAGGGTTAAACAATAAACTGACACAAAGACATTTGAATATGTGTATATGATCCTCCTTCCGCACATTTGTAATGTAAACACTGACTCGATACTTCCACCTACGTCAACCGTGACCTTTTCAACGTAATTGCGTATTACGTGACGTCACGAATGCGCATCGGAGAAAAGAGCAAGGCCAGCATTTGTGCTTATATAACTTAAACTTTTTTTTTTTTTTTTTAAATGACCAATCGTTTCGCTAGATAAGACCCTTATTCGTTGCCAATTTACCCAATAGTATTTCACCACCTATGGGTTGCCAGTTGGCTGGCCATGGAAGCCAGCGAACAAACTGGGTCAGAGATTGCAGATTCTCCGACCTAATAAGCCTCAGCATACATCTAAATATCTCTATGAACGGGAGCATATTAAAACGTGATATCAACTCATCATGAATGAATAAATCAACTAATTATTTTACAGTGTGTAAGTCTCCTCGCCTTCCAATGTCAATTGAGCTCACTCCTGTTGCGTGTCTTCAAACTGGCAACCCGCAAGAGCGTCTAGTCTGAGGAGGAGGGGGCGGGGCAAACAATATTTTGAATTTGGGCTGCAGTACCCATTTCAACCTGTCATTCTTACATAGAGCACCTTTTTATGTAAGTTGCTCTCAGGCATGCAGAAAGTATGGCAAAGTGATGCAGAGTATCTTGTTCCCTTCTTGGGTAACCAGGGTAACAGTTGTAACAAACATGTTTCCTTTCGATGGAAACGCTGCGTCAGAATGCTGACACTATGGGAATCGTCATACCTACTATGCCATACGGAACAAATGCCTGAACAAAAGATGTGAATCACAACAAGCATAAAACTTAAGTCACAAGGACTTGAGAGCCTGGGGTAGATTCCATATCCAGGCTATAGAACCTGATGAAGTGTGGAGAGGAACAGTCTGCCGCATCACAAACATCTTGAAGGGAAACCCTTGACAACAATGCCTTAGAGGAAGTCAACTCCTAGTAGAATGGGCTCCGATGATTAAGGGCGAAGGAAGATAATGTTCCTTGTAAGCCACAGAATTTGCTTCAGTGATCTACTTGCTTATTGGAATGATTTCTGTAGAATTTTTGTTCCAGTAATGCAGCTTTAATAAATTACTTGTATACTTGTATTACTTGTAATAAATTACAATAAATTACTATTGCATTTGGGTCCGTCTCGACCCGGAACAGATACATAAAATTTTATTTTACGAAGATGAAACTTTGCAGGCTTGTTAAGACTGTCAAAATACACATCATTTATTTTATCAAATGTAAGAGATATAACAATTTAACCCTTTTAAACCGTGTGTGTCGTCGCCGCCACATCCAACCAAGCTGTATTCATGTTACGGTAACTGTTCAATCGTTTGCACTATCAAAATAATTCAAATTACCTCTGACAGTAGTCATCATGGGCTTTTCGGCAATTTATGGCTTATTATGATAATTTTATGATTTCTGTCAGTAAATTACTGCAGCTTTCAGGGAGAGCGGGAAAGAAGGATTTGAACTGAGAGATAGAACGAGTACATAGCAGAAGAGGGACCCTCTTCAGACCCCCCACGCACAGTTTTCAGTTTTAAGTGAATCAGTGTGAAAACACTGAAGTTGAATTTGTATTTTTCATGTGTTGTTTTTACATAAAGAGCTCTTGATGTGGATATAGCCAGAATGGAATTAGAAGGTTGTGACTGATTGGAATTTAGAAGATCTGTGTGAACGAACAAAGATTATTGAAAAAAAAAAAAAAAATCCCACTTGCTTCTATTTTTGCTAATCTTTTCCTGTTACACACATGCAATAAACACACAGCCTTTTCATTCAAATGCTGAAAAGGTCAACGGTTCACTTCCTGTCAGCATCAAGTTAAATCAAGTTAAATGCTCCATTAGTCAAGGAGCAACCAAAATATGTCCATATATATATACATATATATATATATATATATATATATATATATATATATATATATATATATATATACAAACCACAGAAAGGCACATAAACTGCACATGCGTGTGCAGGTTTTGCCCAAAATTTCATCACTAGCCAAAATGTCCTCAAAAATAGAGTAAAACCTGTGCAACAGTTACTTGTAAGGCGTATCTCAATTTTTAAATTCTCATTAATGAACCAAATTGAGTGTCAGATGGCAGCATGTTTCTGTTAAGGTACTGGGGGGAATAGCAAATATCATTTAGCAAATTTCATTTAGTTTGGCATAGGGTCCTATGACATTTCCCCCCAAATACTGTTTTATTTTTTCCAATTTTTCCATTTTTTTTTTTTCAATTTAACATTTTCTGTATTCAATTTTTATTGTGTAATTAGATTTTAGTAATCAAATGCATGTCTAATTAATTGAATTCATAAACCATACATTTATTCAAATGTTTACAATGATAAGGCCCCATGAAGTATTTTATTCAGAAATGCTGTTGTCTGTTTAAATTTTTTTTCTGGATTTATGATTTAATACAAATGAATTATCAAAAATACTGGTAATCAAATTAAAGCTGCTGTCCATAACTTTTTTTTTGGTTAAAATTGATCCAAAATCAATTTTTGAGCAAGTACATATCCAGCCAGTGTTCAAAACTATCTCCTTATCTTAGCCCAGTTCACAAAGGTAAGCTTGTAATAATGTTTTATAATAAGAGCGACATGGTGGATTTTCGCGGGAAATTCAAGCATGCAGAGGTTTGTCTTTAAATCATTACGTCACGCCTGTAAACATAAAAAAGGAGTCCAGTCGGTTTTATCATGTGAGGATGCTGCTGGTAGCGGATCATTTATAGTCTGTTCTCACAGGAGCTGAAATAATTAAACGTCAATCTGACACTGACAATCATCAGTGACAACTGGAGATTCACCCGTAGTCAAAAGCAAAAGACTTCAGACGGCAAAGTGGTTACAGAAATTTAAATCTACAGTAACATTAATATACACTAAATACACAGTCATGCAATGCTGATGTTGTTAACATTAACAATTTGAGAATAAAGTATAACAGTAGTAATAATTTGCACGGTTTGGCGTGATCCGAGCTAAGCAATTGTTAGATTTAACCCTCTGGAGTCTGAGGCTGATTTGGGGCTTGGGGAAGTTTTGGCATGCCCTGACATTTGTGCTTTTTTCAGTTGTTCATAAACATATAAATGACAAAAGTGTCATTACACTGTATTCAGCACAAACTAGGCTGCAATAATATGTGAGGAACATGTATGTACATGTTTGTATTTTTGAAAGAATAATGTTTATGCGTGGTTATTGAAAAAACAAAAAACTTAAGTCACTGAAATAAGGCCAAAAAAAGTATATTAAATCTGTGTTCACAAGACTTTTGGGTATTGGAGGTTGTAGACTAGAGTTTTTGCTTCAGAATTATGTAAAAATTATGCTGCCTACTCCTTCATATAAAACAATATATTGATTTAGTTTTTGTAAGACACTTTTTGTCAAGAAACACAGTATGCATGGAGGCTTGAATGATCATGAATAATGGGCCATTTACACCTGAGAAGACAAAAAAAATCACATAATAATGACCTGAAATGACTTGCATATTAATGAGGCCTTTCAGTCAGGTAGGCTGTGAAAAAAACCCTCTGTAATAATGTCTCAGCTCATCATAAACAGCAATACTGTGAAATATTATTACAATTTAAAATAATGGTATTCTATTATATTCTTTAAAATATTATGTATTTGTGTGATGCAAAGTGTCTGAATGTTACCTCTATGGCATTTCATATAGGCTTTTAGCTTAAAAGCATGCACATTTGGAGAAATATTGATGGATTCTTATATATTTATGTCAATTTTCTATACTGAGAAGTAATATTTATTGTCATCAATATGAGTGCTGGATACTGTGTTTTCAATTCATACTTGCAGCCGGAGGGCGCTCTCTGTGCACATTTAGTCCACAAATTATTCTAAAGAAGAAGAGGACATTTCAGGAATGGTTTTTTTAATTCATACTTGCAGCCGGAGGGCGCTCTCTGTACACCTTTAGGCCACAAATTCATATAAAGAAGAAAAGGAACTAGGAACTAATGTCTTCTACAGATCGCTAACCATGGCTTTAACATCCAAATAAACACTTTTCAAGACAATAAATACACGATTGAGACGATGTATGCATGTATTGACTGAATTTGCGTCTGAATAGTGCTGGCTCCGTGGGCGTGGCCGCATTAGCGGGTAATGAGCTGAATCACAGACTTCTGACATGGCTCTCTTTTCATACAGATAACATAAACACAGAATGTTTGTTTTCGATTTGACTTGCACGATTTAAAACCTGACATTTCAACGTTTCTTTAGACATAAGTGTCATTAGTATTCATAAGTTACAGTTCATTTTCTGAGAACTATCAGATTGGACTTTGTTCAGAGGGAGAGGAGAGATCACGCATCATGTTAGTTTTCTTTATTTTACAAAAAGCACAACATTGTGTTTTTACTCTGAGTGTACACAAATAAAAGAAGACATTCTATAGTTTAAATTGATATTTTACTTATGTCTCTATGACAAGAAATGACGTATTTTAAGTCTGTTTTGCTGCAATGTGAAAAAAATCCTGCAAAACGCGCTGGCGCGTTTTCAGACCTCAGGGAGTTAATCATCATTGATAGTGCGATTTATTGCAGGCCTAATGCTCAGTTCGTCAGAACAAAAGTGGCAGAAATGTTACTTACTTGTTCAGATGATATTTTCAGGTGAAAATTCTTATATTGGTCATACTTTAAAGACATAGAATCTGTGATTCTGAAGTACAGTATCCACACCGTGGTGACTGACAGCAAACATTAGATTCATCCGCGCTGAGCCGTGCCGATAACAAATACAGTGCCGATAACGAATACAGTGCCGTAACGATAACAATTCCGCATATGCAGGTTTCAAACAGAGATGGCGACAAAGAGGAAAAATGCCGGACTGCAGCTTTAAGGCATACAATATTATAATGTAATCAACTGAAAATGGAACAATTCCTTTTATTTATTTATTCTTTTATTTGGACAAAAAAGTGCTGCACAACAAAAGTTTCCTGGTAAAATTAAAACATGGAAGAAAAAAAGTATAAAAAGTATTCCTTATATAAAAGTATTCCTTAAAGTTTTAATAATTTTATTGTTTTATTATTAGTAGTAGTAGTACTAATGCTAGTACTACCACTACTACTACTTTGATAGTACATTCTACTGTACAATAGTAATATATTTCTGTCATAATTTCATCAAGTTAAAATTAACTTTTATATTGGTGGGTTGTAGTGAAGAACTTTGAGTTTCTGTGTGTGTCGGATGATAGATTTCTTGAATGACATGGTGAAATGCTGGTGAAGTGAAGATGAAGTTCATGTGTTCTCATACAGTGAGATGGCAGACTCTGAAAAACCCACAACCATCACACATGCTTGCGTTTGTGTAGTACACCAACACAATATGCAGACTTCAGATTTCAATAGCAGTCTTTAATATTCACACACACTAGTCCATTCCTCCATTTGATTAAATGAACAGCCCTACTTTGATTTCATCTAAAATTTGCCAAATTCCATGATATTCCACGTAATTCACACAGGTATGAAACAACTGCATCTATGCAAGGTGTGTGTTCTAGACAGTTTACAATCAGAAATCCTGAGTCATGATTCACACAAATCTGTATCTCGTCCTTGCTCTCTGGCTGAGGACGCGGTAAATCCAGTCAGTGTTTGTGTGTTGTAGTGATGCATCGCACATCTGGCATTCATCGCATTCCTGTGCTCTGCATCGGCGTGAGGCCAGGCCGTAGGACAAAGCAGAATTTATTCACTCCCTGCTGAGTGCATGCATGCATATGGGCGCTTGCATTACTCGAAGAGGTCAAAGGTCAAATACGGAAAACGAACACTGTAGATACATTCCCGCAGTGACGGAAGAGGAGGAGGATATCCTCCGTCCGTAAACAGCGCACCACTCATTCTCCCATCCCTCGCCATTCTTCCTATTCACTGAAAATGGAAAAGGTGTGGTTGCCATGGAGACCCAGCTGTGAGTGGCCAGCCGGCCTTCACTTCCTGCTGTTACTGTGGTTTCACTTCCTCGCTGGGCTCAGAGGGCAGCAGAAAAAAACAGCAGCTGGATACGGAAGCAAGACATAAACTACTCCTTTTCCCCTCTTTCTTCTACCAACAATCACTATTCCTTCTGTTTACAGTTAAATGCATTTCATATGAAGTACAGACCCAGTTAGCACACATAGAGTTGCAGGAAAATGCATGCAAAACCCCTGGATTTAGCTGGATAATTGCATAGCACCACCTGCATCCAACCAATACTAATACCAGTATAACCGGTTTGAAAATGGACATTATGATATTGTGGCAAGTCTAATTTCAATGTAGACAAATGAGGAAGAGATTTGGGAGCTGGCATTTCATTTCAGTGATTTTGTCACTATTTATTGTAGATATTCTTCTATAAGTATGTGTCTCATGATCACGACTTGGAGGTATGCGAGTGTTTTGTGTAGAAATGTGTGTATTAATAAGCACTTTTTTGCATAAATGACAAATGGCTGGCAACAGAGTTAGGAGCGTAACAGATGGCTGGATTGAGAAGAATACAACTGAACTAATGTTAAAATTGTTTAGAGGTAGAGAACTCGGGTGTCTTTTACTTTCTCTCATTCGTCTTTTTCTTCTTTCCATTTCTTTGTCTGTTTAAATTGTCCTCTTCTGCTTGATGGGGCTGTTTCTGGAAAAACATCACGCTCACTTATAAACACGTCGATACATTCGCACACACATTGCACTGGCCCTGACCTTCACTAGGACTGGACGATATAGTTTACTACATTATTATATCTCAACATGGCTCAGCATTTTTAGGATATTTAATATGCATCCCAGTACTGAATCTGAAATGGATTGAAAGAGTGATTTTTATTAGTAAATTTAAAATGTTTCCTTGAACATTCATTAAATCAGGGGTCTCAAACTCACATTGGCTGGGAGCCGTTGCTGTGATTGACACATCATTGGAGGACCATTTTAACATCTATGCACAAGAAAGCACACAATTTCTGAATATTTCCTATTTATGCACTTCTGTCATGTTCTGTTATGTTCCCCTTTGCATTATTTCTCATTTACTTCAAATGTCATTAATAAAATATTTTTGCCATACTTAACAAAAAATGTAAACTGCAGTGTCTCTATCATTGTTACATACAGTATTAGTTTTTAACAGTTAGTCCAAATATTTTCCCTTACTCCATTTTAGCTTAAATAACATCAGAATCTTGCACTGAACAACACTGTACTGAACAAATGCAATCCATGAATACATTTGTACACTATTCTATTTCTTGCCAGATACCTGGCAATGCCTCTGCTCACACAGCTGAGCCACATTTGTCCAAGATGCCGTTTGAGCATCGGTATCATTTATTGGTAGCATCGGACGCGTTTCGGTGGTTTAAATTGACGCTCGCAACTTGTGCGAGTGCTTTTACTGTAATTTAGGCAAGCGCGCTCATAATAGAAGCGACGTGCATGCGGTGCGGCATGCTCGTTTATCCAGGTGCGCCTATGCCGCAGCGAGATGAAAACATCTTAACTTTTCATGTGACAAGAACCAACCGATGAGCTTCGGCCTTTCCTTAACAACATCGAAAGCTCAGCCAAACAGCTGATCATAGCTGTACAGGGCGGGTTTTTATTTCTCATCTCCATAAATATATCGAGTAGTAGAGCTAATGCAAGGACTAGAAATAAATGTTTCTTTTGCTGAAACTTCCTTGTCATCATGGAGAGCCCAGCTGATGGTTGTATAGCAACGACGGATGTCACGGGGGCGAAAGCGGTTTGGAAAGGAGGAGAAAGCGACACGGCGCGATATGTGAATGGCCCCTTAGAATGGCAACTTTTTCTTAGCATATGGAATATGGTATGAGACAACTAGAGAATAATAATAATAATTTAGCGGGCCGGATTATGAATAATAATTTAGCTGGCGTGATGATCTAACATCATCAGATGAAGAGACAAATGCTTACGGCTGTTAACGTCGTAATACCAGTGTAATACCCATGTCATTATACAAATTTGTGTCCTCATAAATCATATAAAACAAGCACACACAGCACACACACACATCTGATCAAAGCTTCTGACTGCATACATGCTGACAAATGCTTTAAAAAAGCTAATAAACAACATACTGTAGTTACTATGCAACCATTCTATACAAAATAACAAGGTTATATTAATGACTTTCTGTCTCAATATGTGAGTAATGGATCTGTGGTAGAGAGATGTGCTAATGTGTTAGAAGCTGTTTACATAATCTTAGTATCTTTATTTCTGAACATTTTATTTGGAAAGGAAAGGAGGCATTTCTGTGTGGAGTTTGCATGTTTAACTTCAATCATGACTTGTTGTATACTGTGAAATAGTGTTTGAGATGTGCTTGGATTGCAAATGCTTGGATTGCAAATGTCATTTTTTTATGACTTTATATATTCATAAATATATTTATGTGCTGCTGCTGCTGCTGCTGCTGCTGTGAATTTTCAAATTGGAGGATAAAGAAAGTTTTGTAATCAAATCTAATTCTCTTTGCTGGCAATTCTTAAAAATGGGCAATTACAGTTCATACCGATTTATGTTGAAACTTATGTTTTTATAAATTTTTTTGATATATAATTTTGTGCTTGTGATCATTATTGATTGTTGAGTAGTTTTCTTTTTCCATCAGTTGCCAGTACAACTTGAAACAACAACTCATATTAATGACTGTTAATTCAGAGCATTAGCAAAAAGATCTAAATCCATGTTTGATCTGGATTTAATTTAAATCACAAAGTCTGTAACATTAATTTCCCTGTCCTCTTCATGGAAAACTAGTTCAAACTGAATAGGGCTTAAGAAAATGATTTTTTGAAAGTTGTTTTCTAAAGTTGTTTAATACTAATTTGTCATATTTCTTTCTGTCTTTCATTCAAAAATAGGATAGAAAGTGAGTGATTTAGTTATTAGCACTCTCAGAGTGCTTACTACAGTAGCTTATATTAACACCGCTGTGTTTTGATGCTATTGAAAGCAATTACTCAGTCTCAGTGTGGAGGACAGAGTGCTTTAACTGCATTAGTTTCCTCTATCATTAAGCATAACCCTTTTAAACCTTTCCCACAATACAGCCATGCTTCTAATTTCAGCGGAAAGCAGACGGCGTACACATATGAAACAAAGAAGCAAATTTACAACATAATAGTGAAGCCAGCACGTGTAACTTGTGGCATAATTTAGTTTTCAACTTCTGTTACATACGTTATTGATTATTTCAGTATGTAAATGAAATGATTAACGCAACAAAACCTTCATATTTTTTCTTCAGTAAAAGTTGGAGACTTTTCTAAAAATAATAATTCAGTATTATCACTGTTAATTGGAAAGCATTTAGTTTTACTCCATCAAGAAATTTGTATGATTCAAGCAAATCTGTCTCCACGGCAACTATAAAATAGTTAATTCCATGCAGAGTTAAGTAATAGCATAGCATTATAAACATTGAGTGTGTGTGTGTGTGTGTGTGTGTGTGTGTGTGTGTGTGTGTGTGTGTGTGTATTCTCAATGTATTTGTAATCCATATCTGACAAAATTTATGACTGATGTATGATAGACAAAGATCTTACCACAGCATAATTTCCATGTAAGTCTCTCTCTATTTCTGTCATTTCCCCCCCCCATTATATTCAAACAAATATACCAAATTCCCAAATTCTGGAATTTAGGCACAATGTTCAAAGGAATATAACTGCTCAATTCATATTTTGTGTTTTCTGTTGAGAAATACACCTGTACCTGTGCTTTCTCAGTATGTATTTTTCTAGTTTTCTTTTCTTTTGGATTGGTTATTGAGGTTGCCAGTTTGTCGTCTGTTTATGTTGAAGTACATTTCAAGCTTTATTTGGGATTTGGGGAGTGCTGTCCAATAATAAGTGATTTTTTTTTTCCTTGAGTTATATTTTGTTTGATTGTCTGGGTTTGTATGTCTTTTATGCTTTTTTTTTTTTCTTTTGAAAAAGGTCTGACTAAGTGAGCTTCAAGGTTCATCTCTTGGCAGTTTTATGCTTTGAAGACAAAAGGATAATACATGAAAGGTAGAAATCTTAAAAATAGATAAATAATTAATTCATAGGACTCCAGTATAGCTCCATCTAGAACAACAAATTAATAAAAATGATGGGAACAATAACACATCAGGCAAAAATGCCGTTCATAAACATTGTACCAAAACAAAAACAAAAAACAAGAAAGATCATAATCTATATTTAAACCCAAAGGAGACATGATTTTTAAATTAAACCCCCAAATTGCCTATTGCTTCTCTTCTTAAGAGTGTTGTCAATGTCACCATCACAGTGGGAATTCATTACTTTCTCAAAGCCTATGCATTTAAGTTGTTCAATAAGATTATATTCAATGAAATGTCTAGCGATCGGAGAGGTTTCGTCATGTCTGTGAATGGCTGTTTTCTGTTCACTTTCTCGAGCCCTTAAAGGTCTTGATGTTTTTCCAACATATATCAATGGACATCAATTTTTTTGCCTGTGTTTTGATCTGGAGATCTCTACTCTTACAGAAGATGTGTTATAGCACCCCCTACAGTATAGCATTGAAAACATGCCGGAAATTTCTGTTAATGGCGGTGAAGCATTGTGCCATAAATGATGGAAAATTCTGTCAATGGTGGGGAAAGAGTTAAGCAGATTTGAAGCAAATTCCCTTGTACATTAACAGTGGACTACACAAAAATTCTCATACTCAGAATTAGGAACATATATGTTTTCTTTATATATCAGTTTTTACAAAAAAAAAAAAAAAAAAAAAAAAAAATATATATATATATAGATATAGTGCCGCACATGTTCTGAATGTACAATATGACTGCATCTATACTGTAGTTTACATTTATAAGGGTGAGATACGGTAATGTGGCAGTCTCTACCATGGTAATGCCTCTGTTTACAGTATCACATGGAATACTGTAATGTAAAACAATGTCATCTATCTCCCTTCTTCTGATGCATCTTTGATCAAATAATAGACCAATATATTTAACAGAACGAAAAGAGATGCAAATCAAAAGTTTGACAGTAATAGCATTATGAAAGGCAGTTACTGTGAATGAAACATTTATATAGATGAAAGACTTATTTTGTGTAATGATAAGGATACTTTGTGATTTTGTGTATTGTACTAACACAATTGAAAATATGCTGAAATGTTTGAAAAAAGTGCACTTTTGATGATATGTTGTGATATTAGTACTAAGAGTTTTGAAAATGTACCAATTACTTACAAAAATTGCACCATAGCAATAAAAAAAAAAAAAAAAAAAAACGTAACTAGACCGGACAATGAACACTGAGAACACAGGAACTTATATACAGACGATAATAAGGTGAACACAGCTGTATGTGATAGCAAATCATATTAGTAACCATGACAACAATGGAGTAGTGGGAAAACTGAACAAAGGAAAATAGGAGACAATGAATACTAACTAAAAGTATGTGTAAGTGAAACTAAGATGACATAGACAGACTAGGTGTGACATTATGCCCCTTCCTGGTAGGTGCGACCTCACGCCATGACAGAAGTGCAGCGATGAGGGAGATGGGTGGATGTTTGGGAGGCGGATGCAGAGATGGCATAGGGATGGTGAAAGGGGCAGGCGAAGGGCCAGAGAGGGCAGGCAGATTGTGAAGATGGAGGCTGAAACCACGGTTTGGATAAAGGAAGGAGCTAGGTGATTTGCAGGACGATGGTCCAAGGCCGAGTGTATGGAGGGAGGAGCCATGGAGGAATCGCTGCTGGCGACACCAGGGTGATGATCGACAGCGGCGATGCCTTGGAGAGTGGAGACCCAAGCGCATACGGAAATCAGAGTGAACGTTGGGAAGCTGATGACCAAGACAGCCGCGATGAAGTTGCAGTGACAATCTCCCGAGATGTAAGTGGGGATCCTGAGGGCTGAGGAGGAGACAGTGTGACCGAGGGCAGAGGTGGAGCCTGAGGGAAGGCAGAACTTGCTGGAGCCGAAGGTTTGGAGGGCCAGAGAGCAGCGAACGGCCTGCAAGTCTGCAGCGAAGGCATGACAAGGTGTGACGCAGGTGGAGCTGATGTGCCGAGGGAGCCCGGCAAGGCCGAAGGGCCGATGGTCCAAGCTGGAGTTGAGGGGTGAGGAGCGTAAGCGTAGGAGTCTGTATAGCCAGTCGAGGTGGCCCAGCACGCTCCGAGGCTGAAGGCGGAGCCCCAGGCTCATGACACCCAGGCGGAGGAGGTTCCCAGATGGTCTGCGGTGTTGCCACACCACTGAGAGTAGGAAGATGTTGTACCGTGGGACCAATGGGGGAAGAGGATGACTGGGTGGACTGATTGACTGAGGACTGCAGAGGAAACAGGAGAACCAAATAAAATCCGATGAAAAACAGAGCATTCTCTTTGGCAGTTTGAAGTGGTAGTGGGAGAGGGAGGCTGGGTGGGGCTAACAAGACTGAAGACGTTAGGTGTGTTCGACATCGGCTGTAACCGATCGGCGAGATTAGCCGCGTGCAGGCGGGGAGGAGCTGAAAACGGAGACATGAAGTCGGACACTTTCTGCTTCCCGTAGTGACGCTCGCGCTGCGTTTGCATCGGTTTGCATACTTTATCACAGCTGAAGTGAAATAAATGCAATAATGTTTCAGAGACCTTTTCATTCAAAACTTTACTGCTTACAGCGTCTGTTTTTACAAGAATAAAGTTCAACATAAGCATATGTTATTTAAATAACAATGTAGTGGGATCTACATTTTTTTATCCGTTTTATTTTGATAAACATGACACAATACAACATCGCGACTACATGAAAAGAGCTTTAACTGTTATAAAAACACAGATTTTTGAGCATTAGTGGAGCTGAAGGCGTGACAATAAACACGAAACACACGTGAACGTTGTCATGCGGTGAATCCGGCCAATCATTAAACAGCTGTGTCGTCATCAGCGCTCGTGCAGCTCCTCTTGAGAAACTGCACTGGCTAACTCAGGTGGCTGATCTTGAATCGCTCTCGTGGTACTTTAAAGCCATACGTCACAGTCACATGACGTCAGCGCTGTCTCAAGTCAGACAACATTTCTTACCGGCATGCACTGCTTCAAGTCAGCCGCCGATCGGTCTTTGCGGCGCTGCATCAAGTCGAACAAGCCTAGAATTTCTGATGATATCAAGGGGGAACTGGGAATTTATCTCTCCACACTGTTCAAAACTGTCCATGAGATCCAGGGGGGGTGTGGGGCCCTGCTTCCATCCCCTCAAACTCGATGAGGACTCCCACGGTGATGGATGGTGACGCCGACACCCCTGGTTAGACTCTTCAGCTGCATCGCGGGTACGTACCCTCCAGACACTTGAGCATGGCATACTTCCAGGGAAGTCCTCGGGTATCTGGAAGGTCTACTAGGTGGTAGTTGTTGGCCCTGATCCAAAATAGTGATCTGAGGGTCTCGTCATCATAGAGGACAGCAAGATGGCAGAGCTCCACAGTGCACTCCATGAAATTGAGACTCTTCCTGGCCAATAGCGAATTGCGCTGCTAAATCCATTCTTGTTCCGGTCTTCTGTCACAGAATGTAGCAGGAAGACAAGCAAAGATGATGATTCAGGTACAAACTGTCTTTAATTAATTTCAAAGGTATCTCGGCAGGCAGACAAACAAACACCACGTAACATTACTGAGACTGGACAATGAACACTGAGAACACAGGAACTTATATAAGGAACACAGCTGAATGTGATAGCAAATCATATTAGTAAAACAGGAGACAAGGAAAACTAACTAAAAGTCTGTGAAAGTGAAACTAAGATGACATAGACAGATTAAGTGTGACACCTGTCATGTTCTAAAGAAAGATCATGTGGAGGAACAGTGGCTAAATAATTTAATACAACAAACCTGATTAACTGCCTCTGTCATCTCTGTCATCTTCTCTCGGTCTTCCCGAACCGCGGGGCTCAGGCAGCTCCTCCACACACACACACACACACACACACACACACACACACACACACACACACACACACACACACACACACACACACACACACACACACAGAGAGAGAGAGAGAGAGAGAGCAACAGGGAAACGGAGCATGTGTGATTACCTGCATTTGTCCTTCTTCAGGTCAAGTCATATATTTTTGAAAAAATCAGTTTGCCATCAGTTGTCAGAAGATGAATATAATAATTAGATAATGATATCTTTGTCATAGTATCCTTTCAACGTTTAAGGGGATTTCCCATGACTGTTGTTCAATGCACCGTTCAATGTACTGAATCAATGGCAAAATAATTTACCAAAATAAAAATAAAAATATTCTTAACAACAATGCATTTTAAGTATTAAACAATTAAGAGATAAGAGAGTATCATGAATTGACAACTCTTTATTTATTGGCAAGCATCATGTGCAGCATATTACATTCCCTCTCTTAGAGGTGATGAGGATCAGATCAGAGCTTAACAAATATAGAATTCGTGTGACATAAATAATAAATGTAAAAAACAGAACATTCTTTATCAACAGAAAGTAATCAGATGTAAACAACACTGCATAGCCTTCACTGTATAAATTAAATATTAGGGCTAATGGTACACAAACATGATGGTTGGGTATGTACTCTCAATATTGAAGTCACGGTTCGGTACGGGTTCGGTACAGCAGGGGCGAGAAAACTAAGCATAAAATTGCTTCTTTTTTCCCTCTTTTTCATTAAACAGTGGTTTATTGAACAAATTGTGTCTCTATAAATTAATTCAAGTACACTTAACATTTTCTTAAGGATAAAAAAAATAAAAAATACATACAGGGAGCCCTTTCTTGCACAGTACTATTACTGTATTTGTTGTCTGACTGTATACACCGAACCGTAATGATGGGCGGTTTCGAAACACTGCTTCATGAAGCTTCGAAACCTTTACAAATCTTTTGTTTCAAATCAGTGGTTCGGAACACACATCAAACTGCCAAAGTGACATGATTTCAGGCTTTGTTACATCATAACTGTTTTGAAATGTTTCAAAATTTCAATGGTTTACCACTGGTGGGCGATGATTTCTGTGAACTTGTGAATCATGCGGATTCTCCAAGATTGCCCCCCAGAGGCAAACCATTGAACTAGTGTTTTTTACCTGAGCTCAGATCAGTTCTATACATTTGTAGACATTTTAATGAGAAATTAGTATAATTAAAATTAATCTTAGTTGTTAATAGTTTCTTGTTGGCCTGTTTAGCTGAGTCATCTATGGAACAAACAAAACGAGCCCTGAAAATTGATAAAATAACACATATTATACATAATTACATTTGATAGATTTCGCTTTCAGTAAAACATTTGTAATGGGTTTGTAAATGGGTGTTATGCATGTTTTTGTTGTATTTACACTGTTCTGACCAGCAGGGGTCACTAGCGTGTGGCATTTCAAATGGTTTAAAACAGCGAATCATTCTGCGAATCAATTGGTTCAATTGACTGACAGCTTTGAAAAGCTTTGTTTCTCCCATCACTACTGAACTGTGACGTCCGTACCATGACGGTTCGGGACAAATACATGTACCGTTACCCCCTATTAAAAATATAATAATCTTACTAAATATACTAAAGAGCAGTGAGTAATTCTATCTGTCTTTTGTTGTTTGATTAACATTAAGGGCACAGACGGCAGCAGGAATATTTGGCTGCTGTCACTTAAAGACTGAATGCACAGATCCAATATACTATTACACGTGACTTGTTTCCCTTAACTGTTTATGTTCACTCGTGATATAACCGATGGTGTTTAAGTGAATACTCACCAAGCCAGGCATTTTGACATATTTCTGTATGTATTTAACCGTTTAGGCGTGACCCCAAAGCTTAAAGTTCACTTTGCTCGTCCGTGTTCCACTCCGTCTCGGAGCGCGTTCTCAGAAAGCTGCTTGGGGAGAACAGTATCAATTTTGCTGCTTAATGCAGTTTTTTTTAACCCTTTTTATTATCGAGTAAGTCCTGCAGTTTAGCAACAGTAGACTGTATTTTAATACAATTACTGATCTAGCTGATTTATGATGTAATCATAATATTTGCATTTTATCTTGTCTTCTTTCCTATAGATCTATTTGCTTACTGAATTGTAATTGTACTTGTTCTTCGGCATTTATATGCTGCACATTAATTTTTATTTTTGTACAGTTTTAACAAAAACGAGAGATGTGTTGAGTGTAGGGGTGTAACGATATGCTTAGGTCACTATACGGTACGTATCTCGATACTGGGTTCACGATACGATACATATCACAATATTTTGAACAAAATGAAACTGAAATTCAAATAACAGATTTATTTAAAAAATATTAACAAATTTCAATAACTTTCTTTGTTGTACATACAAGATCACATTTCAAGGTTTAATAAAAACCTTCTGTATTCAAATTAACAGCTGAATAAGTCTGTCTGTCACTGAAAAAGAATCCTAAGGGACCATTTACATATCGCGTCTAAAAACGCGTACAAAGGCATGGCCGTACAGCTTCTCCTTCTTTCCAAAGCGCTTGCGCTCCCGTGGCGTCTGTCGTTGCTATGCAACCATGAACTGTGCTCTCCATGAGGAGTAGGAAGTTTCAGCAAAGGATTAATTGATTTCTAGACCTTGCATTAGCTTTACTACTAGATATATTTATGGAGATAAGATATAAAAAAACACCCTGTACAGCTATGATCAGCTGTTCGGCTGAGATTTTGATGTTTTGTTACGGAAAGGCCACAGCTGGTCAGTCGGTTCTTGTCACATGATCTGCGGTGCGCTTGCGACATTCTGAAAAGTTGAGAATTTTTCATCTCAATGTGTCTGGAAAACACACCGCATGTGCGTCGCGACCGCGTTGCTTCCATTATGAGCGCGCCTGCCGTGCGCTACATCAACTGACTTGCACGCGGAAAAGACGCAATATGTGAAAGGCCCCTAAGACAGAACTTCTTAAAGCAAAGCAACGCAAGCATCTTTTGCTTTTCTGTAAGCACAGCTGTGGCACTGCGATGAAAGAAAGCCACGACTTTTCTCACGCGACCAAGCAAAATAGTGACGCGAGAAATGTTTAAACCTGCTTGCAAGATCCGATGTGTGCGCAAAACACTTACTGAACTAGGAGCTGATTGAGACAAACCCTTAATGTGTGGTGCCAACCTGGCTTCTCTCACTGCCACTGTGTGCGTTGTCAATAACAACAGCAGCACTATGAGGAGCCCAGACGTCGGACTTCTGTCGGATTTCTGCAACTGCGATGAAAGGACACGCAATGCTGTTGCAGAGCACGTCACGTCAGCAGCTTAACCAATAAGATTAGACTGCCATCACATCGTAAAAGTATCGCCATCACTCTACGATACATATCATAACATTTTTGCATTGCGAAATATCGTACTGCAATATATCGTTGCACCCCTAGTTGAGTGTCATGATAACAGCAAAACCTTTGCAAAAACAGCACATACGTGAAACTTTAACACTATTCTATGCATAGGTCTGATGTTTCTTTCAGAAAATGCAACTCTATTTTAGACTGTTGCATAAGTGAAACATGAGATGTGTCAAACTACATATGCATGGACTTTATACATTATTATTCTCTCTTTCTCTCTGACTCTCTCTCTCTCTCTCTGTATCGCCTTATCTTTGTCTTATCTCACTCTGCTGGTGGATTGTGTAAATGCAGTGCTGTATTTAGGTCACCAGCAGATCAGTGTGGTTTACAGACACTGTCACAGAGAGTAGCAGATAAACAGCAGCATCTCAACAGTGTTTGTACGTATATGCAATTTGTATAAAGTGTGTGTGCGTGGGGGGGGATGCCTTTGTATGTTTCCCACTCTTTCTATTTCTTCCATCACTCACACACACTGTATTATAGCAGTGACATTGAGGGTGATGAATGTAGAATGTCTGCACTGTTAAACCGGCTGCCACACAGCACAAACAATACATTGTAAAATAACAGAGGCGTCCATCTTGGCTCTGAATCCTGCACAGTTTCCTCAGACCTCTGTCCTTGTGTGGGCTGCCAACAGCCAAAGCGTTCAGATTGATTTGTTTGCCATCACAGTAAATGTGGCCACATGGAGCTCACGGTATATCGTACCACTTCTTGGTATTTTGACAGCATGAAGGTGCTGATGATAACAGCACTGTTTGTCAGGCAGAAATTTCTGAGGAAGTGGGAAGATCTTGCTTTTGTTAATTGTGATGGTCATGAGCTCCACTAGAGGGAGACAGATAGCAGTGACAAGGGAAACTTTGACCTATAATTCTCAGGGTCTGTCCTATAGACTGTTAAAAAAAAAAAAAAAAAAAAACCCACAATTTCAGTCGTTGGCAATTATGTCATTTGGAGCTTACGTCATTATGTCATTGAGAGCACCTCAGAAAATAAGTGCACAAGACTATCCCAGCATTTATCATTTTTATCTCACATGCTCCGAAATTCAGGAAAACTTTTCAATGAGTTAAATTAATTACATACTATGGTTAGTGTCAACTTTATTTGTATTGCACCATTAAAAACAACAATTGTTGACCAATGTGCAATATGACCAATCAGTAAATAAAATCATATACAAAATAACAGATTATTTGCAGTTAAATTAGTCATCTTTACATACTGTAATGACATAACATACTGTAACGACATGACAATGAGCAATACATTTGTTACAGTATTTGTAAATATTTGCAAACGTTTGTTAATAAAAGTACAAAATAGTTAGTTCATGTTAGTTTAGGTCCATTAAATAATATTAACAGACAGTCTTTTTATTTTAAAAATGTATTAGTATATGTTGAAAATAATGTAAGTGACACATTTTATTGGTGCAGATATGAGTATGTATGCCAAATAATACATTTGCAACTTCTTTTTATCACTTAATTTCAAGCACTGCAATTAAATTGTGTCATCTGTTACATAGGGGCTGATAAACAGACATGTTATAAGTGCATTGAATATCCGTCGCTGCCCATCTTTGCCCCTCTGCGTCGCTGAGGGTAAAGTCCACAATTGTGCACTCTAACAAGCCGTGTCGCACCACCACTAACATCTCTGGGAAAGGGTTCATGGCAGCAAGGCCAGGCAGCATCAGTCCTCCAACTCTATGGCTGTCCTGCAAGTCTTCCAGGCAAAGATGCTCAAGTACCTGAATGAGCAGAGCCCTGATCCAGAAATCTTCAAGGAGCTTCGCAGTGCCACCAACCTCGCCCTGCGAACCACGAAGATGATATGACGGATATGAAGGACACAGAGATGCCCTCCTGAACACCTCTTTCAGCCCCGCTGGGCTATTTGGCAACTTGGTTGAATCCCACTGTGACAAGCAGGGCGGTGCGAGAGACATGAAGGAACTGCGCGAGGCCAGTGGTGTGATTGCTAAGGAGCGTCACCTGCGTTTGGCAACAGTTGCGTATCAGTTATGGAAGATCTCCGGAAGCATAAAAGAAGGAGCGACGACAGTGAAGGAGGAGAGAGGACCAGGCCTGGACTTATTTCGTTTTATTATGTTTGTGTGTGCGGCAGTCATCCGTGAGGGACTGCCACCATTACTTTTGTTTTGTTGTTGGTTTATTTTGGAATTATTAAAGGTGCCATCGAATGGAAAATTGAATTTACCTTGGCATAGTTGAATAACAAGAGTTCAGTACATGGAAATGACATACAGTGAGTCTCAAACACCATTGTTTCCTCCTTATGTAAATCTCATTTGTTTAAAAGACCTCTGAAGAACAGGCGAATCTCAACATAACACCGACTGTTACGCAACAGTTGGGATCATTAACTCCCTCGGGTCGGCGTCACGCCAGCGTGACCACCACGGTTTTTGTCTAACCAGTGTGAAAGAGACTCAAAATACTCTGTCAATGTTGCACATACAATTAAGAGCTATACACCATTTTAATCTGTGGAATATCTTCTTTTATTTGTGTACACTCAGAGTAAAAACAAAATGTTGTGCTTTTTGCAAAATAAAGAAAACTAACATGATGCGTGATCTCTCGTCTCCCTTTGAATGAAGTCCAATCTGATAGTTCTCAGAAAATGAACTGTAACTTAGTGAATACTAATCACAAAAAAATTTGACTGTCTAAAAAAAATTTTGAAATGTCAGGTTTTAAATCGTGTGAGTCAAATCGAAAACAAACATTCTGTGTTTATGTAATCTGTATGAAAAGAGAGCCATGTCAGAAGTCCGTGATTCAGCTCATTATCCGCTAATGCGGCCACGCCCACGGAGCCAGCGCTATTCAGAGGCAAATTCTGAGTCAATACATGCATGCATCGTCTCAATCGTGTATTTATTGTCTTGAAAATAGTTTATCTGGATGTTAAAGCCATGGTTAGCGATCTCTAGAAGACATGCCATTAGTTCCTGGTTCCTGTTCTTCATGGAAGGATTTGTGGCCTAAAGGTAAACAGAGCGCCCTCCGGCTGCAAGTATGAATTGAAAACAGTATCCAGCGTTCATAGTGATGACAATAAATATTGAATAAATATTACTCCTCTGTATAGAAAATTGACATAAACATATGAGAATCAATCAATATTTCTCCAAATGTGCATGCTTTTAAGCTAAAATCCTATATGAAATGCCATAGAGGTAACATAACTGTTCAGACACTTTGCATCACAGAAATGCATTATATTTTGAAGAATATAATAAAATCCCATTATTTTAAATTGTAATAATATTTCACAGTATTGCTGTTTTTATTGTAAGTTTGATATACACCATATGATGAGCTTGAGACATGATCAATATAGGGTTTTTTCACAGCCTACCTGTCTGAAAGAGCTCATTATTTATGCAGGTCATTAGAGCTCTTTATGCGATTCTTTTGTCTTCACAGGTGAGAATCACCCATTATCCATGATGATTCACGCCTCCATGCATACTGTGTTTCTTGACCAAAGATGTTTTAGACAATTTAAATCTCTCTATTGTTTTATATGAACAAGCAGGCAGCATAATTTTACCTCATTTTGAAGCAAAAACTCTAGTCTACAACCTCCAATACCCAGAAGTCTTGTGAACACAGATTTAATATATATTTTTTGGCATTATTTCAGTGGCTTAAGTTTTTTGTTTTTTCAATAACCACGCATAAGCGTTATTCCTTCAAAAATACAGACATGTACATACATGTTCCTCACATATTATTGTAGCCTAGTTTGTGCTGAAAACAATGTAATGACACTTTTCCATTAATATGTTTATGAACAACTGAAAAAAGCACAAATGTCAGGGCATGTCAAAACTTCTCCAGGGCCCCAAAAATCCTCAGACCCCTGAGGGTTAATATGTACGCCCCCAATATTTGCATATGCCAGCCCATGTTCAAGGCATTAGACATGGGCAGGATGTCTGGATGTGCACAGCAGAATAATCAGACTAGGTAAGTAAGCAAAGACAATAGTGAAAAATGGCAGATGGAGTAATAATAACTGACATGATCCATGATAACATGATATTTTTAGTGATATTTGTAAATTGTCTTTCTAAATGTTTCGTTAGCATGTTGCTAATGTACTGTTAAATGTGGTTAAAGTTACCATCGTTTATTACTGTATTCACGGAGACAAGAGCCGTCAATATTTTAATTTTTAAACACTTGCAGTCTGTATAATTCATAAACACAACTTCGTTCTTTATAAATCTCTCCAACAGTGTGCAATGTTAGCTTTAGCCCATTAGCCATGGAGCACTATCAAACTCGTTCAGAATCAAATGTAAACATCCAAATAAATACTATACTCACATGATCAGCATGCAGGATGCATGACGAACACTTTGAAAAGATCCATTTTGAGGGTTATATTAGCTGTGTGAACTTTGTTTATGCAATGATAGTGTCAAGAGCTTGGGGGCGGTGAGCGCGAGCAATTAAAGGGGCCTGAATCTGCGCATTTCTAATGATGCCCCAAAATATGCAGTTAAAAAAATTAATAAAAAAAAAATCTATAGGGTATTTTGAGCTGAAACTTCACAGACACATACAGGGGACACCTTAGACTTATATTACATCTTGTAAAAAACGTTCTAGGGCACCTTTAAAGTTATGTTGAAAGTTCACTGGTTCCCGCCTCCTTCTTCCCATAACAACATACTTCGTTACACCCTCACAAAACAATTCACCAAAACACAGAAACAGTCAAGGGCCATTAAACTCTCTCATACTCTTTGTCTGCCCAGTGCTCTTCCTTTAGACTGTGGGGAATGCCCACTCCTAAACCTCGATCTCAGCCAGTGCCTCGGTGCAGCCCTCGCCATCATGTGAGATCGCATTTTATAATCTTAAGCGTCAGGGAACCCACCCGTCAGGCAAACCAGCTCAGGATACTCAGTCTCGTTCCTGCAGGGCCCTAAAAGAAGAGGAGTCTGAAGCTCGATACCAGAGATCCCTGCTGAAAAATCCAGCTAAAACCAGCTTGGTCATAGCTGGTTTTAGAGGGGTTTTGGTTAGCTAGGAGACTGGGAGGCTGAGAGATCAGCTTAAACCAGCTGAACACCAGCTAACCCAGGCTGGGAGACCAGCTTGACCAGCTAAGCCAGGATGGGAGACCAGCTAAAACCAGCTACTTCCAGCTTAAACCAGCTAAGACCAACCAACCAATTTAGGCTGGTTTTAGCTGGATTTTTCAGCAGGGATGGTCCGGCAGCAAAGGCTGCACGTTTGGATGCTGCTCTGCCTGTTCCCCTTGCCTCCCTGCCTGTTGCAAAGGACGAGAACAAAGAATGTTGTTGTGTGATTGTTCCACATTTATGTGGAATAAAATCCAAACAACCTCACAAAAAGAGCTTTCTCCTCTTACCTCTTTGAGCGCTTGAGCGCTATTATTGACAATGGCGTTAAGCGAACCAGGCTTCAGTATTTCTAGGAGAACGGTGTTTCCCCATAGAGGTAGCAAGCTGTATGGAACATCCAAGAAATCCAAACAACCTCACAAAAAGAGCTTTTCTCCTCTTCCCTCTCTTACTCTCACTCATGTCTCACACAGTTCTACGACACTCAGCAGTGAGCTGTCAGACCAAGCCATGCTGAAACCTCTCCCGCAGTATTGATGCGGTATGTCGATTGGGAATGTTTGACATGCAGCCACTTCAACTATGATTGACATCCCCATGACTGCTTAGAGGCACTAGACCCCTCGAAAGATTCTGACTAGTGTCACTCAGTGCCACCCTATACAGGTGCTGGTCATATAATTAGAATATCATCAAAAAGTTATTTTTTTTTATTGTAAATTATTTTTAAAAATGAAACTTTCATATATTCTAGATTCCCTACATGTAAAGTAAAACATTTCAATGTCTCGTTCCCCTCTCAGGGAACCAAAGTTACATCAGTAACCGGAGATGTTTTCATTGACCTTTTTGTTTCTGGATCCTTTACTCCCTGTTCACACTTCCAAAAGTTTCAATTACATTATCAGTGAAATTTCATTATATATAGCAATTTTGAAAGCACATCAAAACCAAATATGCTAATGAACACACTCATTACGTTATATGTTGCCTGTGTGTTGTTAGACTTTTCTGTTACTTCCTCTCCCAAGTACCATGTTAGGTAGTTCTTTGTAATTTTCATGTCGATTAGTCTCATTGTTCCCAGTTGTGTCATGTTAAGCCAGTTAGCCCCCTGTGTACATATAGCCGGTTATACATTTCTCTTGTACCTTGTTAGTCAATGTTTGCTGTGGATGACTGTAGATGGTCTGTGTTCCTGTTCCCCACGTCCCTTGTTTCCCAGTTCTTGTTTTGCTTTTGTGTTCCTCGAAAAACCCCTTTCATTTAGATCTGCTCCTCTGCCATCTCTTCTGCTCCTACCTTGATTACACATTAATTTAAAAATACAGATATCAATAATTTAAATATAAAAAAATTAAATTTTAAACAGTTGCGTGTAGCCTTGACAAGGTACAAAAAAGTCAATGTATGACATTGAGGGTGCATTCACACTTGTAGTTGTAGTTTGTAGTTTGGTTTGTTTGGTCCAGACCAAAAAAAAAAAAAAAAAAAAAAAAAACATTTAGTCCTGGTCCGATTTAGCGTTCATGATTAGCAATTTTATCACCAAACCAAAAGATACAGAACCTAAAGGCATAGGGATACGTTCACAACCTGATTGGTCAGATTTTATGATATATTGCCTATTTTGAGACAGAACTTACCAAACATCCAAAACAATGCTTAGATAAATGCACTTGTGTGTTTGTAGTCTGCATATGATGGGAACTCGTGAAGAGCTCATAAAATGTGTAAAGGAGTCAAAACAGCAGCGGGAATCCCTCCGTCTCACACACACACAAACAATCTGCAGGTCTGATGCCTGTGATGGGCAAACTCACAACTATGATGAGAAAAAAAGATATGCGTGAGGATTCTATCCTTTATAGGGTCTTGTCTTCCTGTTTTTGGTTTGTTTGCATGCCTTTGGTCCGTGTTGCGTTCATATATTATTCGAACCGCACCTTGGTCTGGACCAAGACCCATCTTTTCAGCGGTTTCGGCCCACTTGTTTGGTGTGCAACAGGGTTCGGATGGCAGCGTTCACACGTTCAAATGAACCACACTAACAGAGCAATCGCACCAGGGTTTGTTTTAATCAAACCAAACATGACAAGTGTGATTTCTAATCTTTGTGGTAATACTGTTTGTATTGCCGAAAGTTATTCTTTGGGTATTCTGATATCACACAATTCTAATATATGAAGCAGAGCTTAAATATACATTTTTTTGTGCTTATCTGTTGCTTCTGTCTATCTTTCCCAGAGAATGTCTGAATACAGCTCGTTGTTGAGTGATCTGTCTGAGAACATCACTAATGAAGACCTTGAGCAGCTGAAGTCGGCCTGTAAGGAGGACATCCCTGAAGATCAGAGTAACTCCATCACCTCCTCCAAAGAGTGGTTCAGCTACTTGGAGAAGAATGACAAACTGGCACAAGGTGAGACAGAGAGCAAAAGACAGTGGCCTCTTCAGTTTCAATCAATAGACTGAATGAAGTAATCAAACCTTAAGTTTCATCTAAAAATGATAAATGGCATGCAATTCATTTTAAAACTTATTGTATGATGGAGAAAATTATGAATTACTGTTACTAAAAAAAATAAAGCTGCATCTGATTATGCTATGTTAGCTACTTGACAAAATAGTGTTTTTCTCTTAGGCATGGTAAAGCATGGTCCTCACAAAAAAATCAAGAAAATTGATTTAAACAATAAAACTAAACGTGTTGAGCTATTTAACAACAATTCGTTTTCTGTCTATAAATATAAAAACAGATGTTCCCTTGTTTATTAAAATGTGTAACATATTAAAGCGTCATTGGTGTTTCCATAGTTTCTACAAAATACAACTGGAAACTGAGGGTAACGCGGGTATAACGCAATTGACAGGCGGCGACTTGCACGTCCCGGAGCCTTGGTTAAAATTGCAATTTTCTCACGATTTACAAATAGTTGGAAACATTAGGGATATTGTAAGTACTCAAGGGAACAAAATATATAACACTGGCCTAGTGATTTTTAAATATTTTACTGCAAAAATATTACATATTGCACCTTTAAGAAACATAATCATGAAAGTGTATTTTCTTTATGTACACTTATCCCCGGTTCCACAGACAAGACTTAAGCCTACTGCCAGACTAAAATGCATGATTGAGTTGTATTAACTGAAAGCAACTTGCACTGATATATCTTAAAATATGTTAGAGCCATTGTTTTGTCTCAAGATGGACACCAGTAATGTTCCGTTTCGAGGGAACTCACACTGCATCCTGATTGGTGCTGTTTTATGACATACTCAGTGATGTGGCATGTAAATTGTGGCAAGCAAGGAGCTTAAGTGGTGTGTGCATCCCTGCCCTCATTACATCACGAGTGGGGACACACACAAGCACACAAGCTTTGTGTTCACTTCTTGGGCGTGGAGCATGCATGGGAAGCTCTCAAGGGAGTGAGCTAGAGAGAACAGTTATGGGACGATGCCGCAGGTTGAAGAGACATTGCGTCATCCCTGAAAGCCCTGGCCCTTCCCACCAAACCCTGCCGCACAACATCTGCTTTGGTGGGAAAGGCATATATGGTGGCAGGTCGGGCTGATGCATGCCTGCACACTATGGCCATCATGTAGGCGTACCAGGGCGACCTGTTAAAGGACCAAGATGTGAGAGAGTAGAGGCTCAAGCCCGATGATATTCAAGAGCTGTGTCAGGCAGACCTGTCTCTCCGTGTCACTAAGGAGACCCTCTGCACCATTGGCCACTCCATGGCAGCATTAGTGACTACATAGAGACATCTGTGGCTGAATCTCTTGGGCATTGGGGAGAAGGAGAAAGCTTTTCTCCTCAATGTCCTGCTCTTGCCTTCTGGGCTTTTTGGCGACGCTGTCAATTTGGTCGTTGAGAGTTTCCAGGAGGCTTAGAAGCAATCAGCCTTATTTAAAAAAATATTTGTCTCACCGGTCTGGGTCCCAAGGGGCTGCTGCCAGAGAGCAGCCCCAGCCGTCATCGAGCTCCTCGTATCACCAGCAACGACAAGAGTGTTGCTAAGCGAGCCCCGCCGCAAAGATCTCGTGGCCCTAAGCAGCACTCTCGCCCAAAGCCTCTGCCACAGAAAACAGATCTGAGGACCGTTCTTCTGTTGAAGAAAGTTTAGGGAAAGAGGTCCTGACACCAGCATCAGACCTCTGCATTGCCCTCAGGAAATTGATGTTTGTACCCCGCCGTCCAGTACGCTTCGGGACACATTGGTTTCCAGCGAACACATGCTGCAGTGCCTGCCCGAAATATTTGCGTCCATGCAGGTCTCGCGTCTGCACATTGAAAGTCGATTATTTCCTGCCGGTTACTCGCTTCAGAATGCTAAAATCAACATAAACAAAACACCTGAAATTGGCCTCGAGAGGCTGATTCCCCTAGTAGATTTTCTCGAAGCATGGAAAGGTCTTCCAAATGTCTGTGGGTCCTGCTTATTGTAGAAAAAGGCTGCAGACTACAGTTCAGGTCTCACCCTCCCAAAATTCAATGGGGTGGTCTGGAATTCCGTAGTCCACTGGACTTCCACTGGCCACAGTGTTCATTATAAAGCTAGGCCAAGCCATCACTGTAAAGCATTTTCAGAGGCTACTGGGGCTCATGGCAGCTGCATCCAACGTTATACCTTTTGGCCTCCTGCACATGAGACCCCTGCAGTGGTGGTTGAAAATTGGATTTCCTCAAGGGGAAATCCGTTCCGTACGATCAGGGTTACTCGCAGATGTCTTCTTTCCCTGGCGATATGGAAAAAGCCTTGGTTTCTGTCCCAAGGCCCAAGGTTGGGAGCGCTATGTCACCAGAAAATCATCTCGACAGACGCATCCCTCACAGGCTGGGGCATGGTCATGGATGGCCAATTTGATGATGACCATCATCTTTCATGGCACATATATTGATTGGAGATGCTGGCTGTATTCAGAGCTATTAAAGGGCCCTGTATTAAGGGCCACCACGTTCTAGTTGGTTCAGACAACACGTCGGTGATCGCTTATATAAATCATCATGGGGGTCTGAGGTCATGCCCTTTTTGCAGACTGGCGCACCAGATCTTTCTGTGGTCACAGGGGAAACGGTTGTCTCTCAGTGCAATGTATGTCCCCGGGAACCAGACTTTGGGAGCAGACATCCTGTTGAGGCAGGGGCTGAGGACCAGGGAATGGAGACTCTACCCTGAGGTGGTGGAGTAGATATGAGAGAGGTTTGGCCCAGCAGAAGTGGATCTATTTGCATCTCAAGAGATGACTCACTGTCCACTGTGGTTCTCTCTCACGCCTCCAGCTCCTCTGGGGCTGGACGCCATGGTGCAGATGTGGCCGAGGCTACGTCTGTATGCATTTCCCCCGATCGTTCTGCTCCCGACAGTTCTAGAAAGGGTCCGTCGGGATGGGGTCAGTCTCCTCTTTGTAGCCCCATTCTGGCCAGCCCAACTATGGTTCTCGGACATCGTGTCACTCCTGGCAGGTCCTCCGTGGGAGATTCCCATCAGGAGGGACCTGCTTTCCCAGGTCCCTCCACACAATTTATCAACCCATCCAGAGCTGTGGAAACTGTGGGTCTGGTCCTTAGAGTGGGCCCATTACCTAGAAGCTGGTCCCTCAGCCGGAGTGGTCGAGACTATACTCAACTTTAGAGCTCCATCCATGAGGAAACAGTATGGCCTAAAATGGAATGTTTTCACCTCTTGGTGTAGAGAGCGTGGGATGGACCCAGTTAACTGTCCACTGGCTTCAGTGCTGGAGTTCCTCCAGGATCGCTGCTCTGCTGGTCTTACCCCGTCCATGCTTAAGGTGTACAGCAATTGCAGCTTTCCATGCTCTGTTAAGTGATGGACCTCTGGGGAGGCACCAGTTGGTCGTACGGTTTCTTCGTGGGACATGGTGGATGAGGCCTGCGACTCATACCAAAGTCCCAGCCTGGGATCTGGCCGTGGTTCTCAAAGGGTAATCCCTGGCCCCTTTCAAACCGCTTGAGTCAGCATCCGAGAAAATTCTCATGTTAAAGATAGCTTTTCTGCTGGCCATTACGTTCCTCAAGAGAGTTTCTATTTCCCCTCCCTGCTTGGAATTTACTCCTGGGAGGGTGAAAGCTATCTTACACCCTAGATCTAAGATGTCTAGGTCTAATGTGGCTAGGTCTACCATTCTTCAGGCCTTCCATCCTCCACTGCATGTGTCGTGGATGAGGAGAGACTTATTCTGCCCTGTTAGGGCCTTACAATTGTATGTTCAGAAGTCTCCCCTGCCTCCAAGCAAACAATCAGCAATTGAATTGTCGAGGCAATTTCTTTGGACTACCAGGTGCTCATTCAACTAGAAGCATGGCGTCTTCTAAAGCTCTGCTCTCGGGTATCCCTGCAAGAAATATGTGACGCAGTGGGCTGGGCTACTTCGCATACGTTCATTAGATTTTGTAGTCTGCATCTTCCTTCCACGCCAGGCGCACAGGACCTCTCATCCTAAGCTGTGCCTGGACAGTTTCACACTAGGACAGGACAGATCTGGCATAGCTCAGTGGGCATTAATGGAACTCTCTGATCTGGTTAACAAGCTGAAGACAACTACCAACTCACTCAATGTTATTCCCAAAGAGACTATAAAAGCAACCTTTTCTATAATTGGCCCCAGTGTCCGAGAGTTAATTCATTAATTTCTGGACACTGGGGTGGTCCCGAATAGTTTTAAGCATGCGGTTGTTCAGCCCTTAAAAAACAAGGTTTGGATGAGGGTTGTTGTAATAATTATTGGCCTGTTTATAAGATATCATTTTTATCTAAACTTTTAGAAAAAGTTGTGCAGTCTCAGTTAATCCTGTTTTTAAATGCAATATTAGAACCTTTTCAATCTGGTTTCACTGCCCAACATAGCACAGAGTCTGCCTTGTTAATTCATATCTTAAAGACATGTCTTTTTCTGTAGAGTTAGGTAAGTTCATCTTCTGCTCCTATTATTAGTGGAGTACCTCAAGGCTCTATTTTAGGTCCACTTCTTTTTAACTTGTATATGCGACCAATGGGTGACATCATTAAGAAACATAATGTTTCATTTCATTTTTATGCTGATGATACACAGCTGTACTTGCCTTTGAAATCTGGCGACTCTATACAACCTTTATTGGAATGTATCCAGGACATTAAGATCTGGCTATCAAATAACTTTCTCCAACTTAATGAGGACAAAACGAAATTGATTGTTTTTGGAACCACAAAAATAAGGAGTTGTCTAATAAAGGAGCTGGGTAATCATTTCCCCTCAGTTTCCTCCCAGGTTAGGAACCTTGGTGTCATCCTGGACTCAGAATTATGTTTATCCAAACAAATTAATTCAGTTTTTAAGAACAGTTTTTATCAATCGGACTATTTCCAAACTTAAATAATTTTTGTCATTCTAAGACTTGGAGAAGGTAATTCATGCTTTTATTACCTCACACATAGATTACTGTAACTCATTGTATCTGGATCTTCCTCAGTCATCACTTGCACGCCTCCAGATGGTACAAAATACAGCTGCAAGGTTGTTGACCGGGACAAAGAAATATGATCATGTCACCCCAATTTTTGCTTCGCTTCATTTTCTCCCAGTCCATTTTAGAATTCAGTTTAAAATTCTGTTGTTTGTTTTTAAAGCTCTTAATGATCAAGCCCCATTTTATCATAAAGATCTTTTTTTACCTCTTTCATCCTCCAGACTTTTAAGATCTTCAGACAGGGCTCTATTATCTATTCCTCACACCCGTCTAAAAACTAAGGGAGAGCCGCCCCCCCGTCTATGGAACCAATTGCCTTTGGACATCTGCCTTGCACCTTCGTTTACCATTTTTAAATCAAAATTGAAAACATATCTCTACTCCCTAGCATTTTAATATTTTAATATTATTTTGCTTCTGTTCATTGTCTGTTTTGTTTGGGTTTTTTTTTTTTTTGCTCTGTTTTATTTCTGTTTTAATTTCATTTTATGTTTCCTCACTCTGTTCAGCACTGGATAGCTCTGCTATGTTTAAATGTGCTTTATAAATACAATTTACTTACTTACTTATTTAATTTATTTATTTTATTTATTTAAATTAATGTTATATTATCTGCAAGTGCTGATTTTTTTTTTATATATAGTTTTAAGATTTGACTACACTACAAGTACACATTCAATACAATTAATACAAGTACACTTCTTTTTCACAAGGGTGTGGCACCTTTTTGAGTCAACATGTTTGAATAAACTCAATCATTCTATGTTCAAAAAACAAAACAAAACAAAAAAACATTGTTTGAGTGATTGATGACAGACTTTTTCATTCCATTAAATAATGATTGAATTTCTTGTACAGATAAATGTTCATGCTTTTGTTCTTTTTTATATTACATCTCTGTGATTTGTCTGTCTTGCACAGATGACCTATCCTACATTGAGCACATCTTTGAAATCTCACGGCGACCTGACCTCTTGACCCGGGTCATTGAGTACCGCACAACCGTGCTAAAGATCTCTGAAGACGATGAAATCGACACCAAACTCACACGCATCCCCTCTGCAAAGAAATACAAGGGTACAAATCACTTCCCTTTAACAGTCTCTGTCTTTTTTTCATCATAAATATAAACACAATCAACAGAGTACAGCATTATTTCTGACGTTTCCCTGTTTCATCCTATTTACTTCTGAAGGATTGACAGTCTTACTGCCTACATAGTATGCCTTCGTAGGCAGTAATTTACTCAAAAGGAACCTCAGATTGCATTACTTTAATCATATAAAGCCTACTGTATCATATTTGATAAAAAATGTTTAAGGCCTCTACATTATCAAATTTATCAAAACTTAGCTGAAAAACCTGTTGTACACAATCTACTTCATGCCTTTTCTGGTCTGATTGATACGTTTAGTTTTTTAGCAAGTAAAAGGCTTATTAGTATAATTATAAAAATTTCCACCTTCAGGTTGTGTGTTTTTGCTGTGAAATCTTAACTAATTTTTATAAAATAAATGTAAGAATAACTTTTATATTAGCAATATTTCAAGTTGAACACTTGACTGGACTGAAGCAACTGAAGTTTACTTGATTATCCATACATCATTTTTTAGGAAAGTCATGTTAAAATGTGAGTATCAAATATGATCCATCTGGCTTTTGAGGAACATCATTTGTTCATCTCTCAGTCATCATTGTATTGCATTGCATTATATGTTTTAAAATTATAGAGGAGATATAGAGTGACAACTGATATTTATATGAATTTTATTTAAGTAGTCTGCTATACTGTTATGAAGATCTCATTGATTTACATTACATGCTTTCAGAATTTCATCTTACTTTTTAACCTTATAAATGTCAGGATCTGCACCAAATTACATTTCGCTTCCCAAATTGGAACTTCAATGCTGTGTCTGGTATTGGCGCTATGGGGAACACTATGTTGTTTTCGTGTTGGTTCAGGAAGATACTCTGTCGCTGCCTTCAACTTGACCGATTATTGTGATGTGTCTAATTCTGAGGAATTAGATACAGAGAGAGTTGAGGTGGGTGTTATTAATAATCCGCCTCCTCCGCTGCCCCGCATATAAGATAATGGAGGAGTTTATCTTCAGCTCATATAGTCTCTCCCTTGTATTCAAATTATTTGTATGTGGAGAGACTTGTGTGAGCAACGATATGTGAGGATGCCCCAGTTGAAGAGCAGCTTACTAGCTATCTCTCCCCTGGTGCTGCATCCTCTTTGAAGGCTCCTGCCTTGCCAATGGAGTGAGCGCGTTCAGCTCTTGAAGATGAGCCGCTGCAGTGAGGGACCTCCCTCTTGCTTGGCTTTTTTCTTGTTGCTGAATTCATGAAATTATTCTTAAGAAAGACGTTAAGAAAATTCTTAAGATAAATTCTAAGAAGTTTGTAAGAATGTTCCTAAGTGCAATACTTGAAAAATTCTTAAGAAGTTCTCAAATATTTGTTTTAGAACATCTTAACCTTTTTCTTAAGAAGAAAATGAAAAGTGGGTCTATATTTCAGATTTGCCGAATGGAAAACACGTCAAAGCCTGCCTTTTTGCACTGCCTTTTATCATAATAAGCACACAGACTATTTTTGTCACTATTTTGATTTGACGGGAGTAATTCACTCAGCGTCGTGTTTTTAATGTGCAGTGTCAAGTTAAAACAGCCTTTCTTTCCTATTTATTTGTTATCTTTCTTGCGTTCTCTCTAGAGTGAATGCATCCTGTATCTGTTTGTGCTGCTTTGCTAGTTCTAGCTAGAGTGAACGCATCAAGTATACGCACAAATGATCAATCAGTGTCACTTCAGAGTATTCGTCCACATTCATGGTACTAGTAATATGTATTATATGTAGCTACTGTTATGTTGTAATGCTTAATATTTGAAACCCAATAATTTCATCGAACATCTTACATCTTACTCCAGACCCATCCATTTAGTGGTAATATCACCTAAGACAGTCAAAAAAAAAGCTGTGCAAGCCACAGATCTAGCCATCTGTGCCACTAAGCACACGACCAGTGCATCGGCCATTCTGTAGTTGCTATAGTTGCCACGGTCTAAGTCAGCAGCTTTCTGGAGATATATTCCTTTCTGGGATTCCATGAGGGTTGATGAAGGGTGAACGGAGTTGTGTGGGGCAGTATAGATTCCCTTTATTTCGCTTACCTCCCTCCCCAACTACAGTTTGGTTTTGAAGTAGGGATGTATGCTCACCTTTGGATGGGTGCTTTACTATAGCCCTGGTTCGACAATGCTAATAAGTAGAGAAAGTTTGCTTGTGGGACGTCTGTATTATCTGTCGCTTACTATAGGTTAGTGCTAAAGAAAAAGACGAAGCACTAGCTATATTGGGTTTTAGGTATAGTGCATTGACTCAAGGCAGGTTATTGGCTGCCCCAGTTACATTGAAGTCTTAAAGTAGGGTTTAGTATATTTTTAACACATTGCATGCTCCCTTTGGTAGGCTGCTTTTTGGTAGGCCCCTTAGGGTAGAGCAAGGTGAAAGAAACTATGATGGGCAATTTACAAGTGTCGCCCTGTTTCATTTACCTCCCTCACCAACTTTTGTTGGGTCTGGAAGAAGAGATATATGCTCCCCTTTGGTGGGGTGCTTCTATAGGAATGATCAGTGTCACAAACTGATGAGTAGAGGAGGATAGATGATGGCATCCTTCCTTATTATTGTATCATTATGTAGTTTAGCCATTCACTATAGTTCCAGATAAGTGCCTTTACTCATGTCATGGTATGAGCTACTCTCCCCTAATCACTCTGGGGTTGTTAAAATGGAGTAGAAGCTACCCTGTGATAGACTGCTCCCTAAATTGTCAAATACTGGTGAGATATGCCTGACATGCTGAGCCCTGTTCTGCCAAGGAGAGTGGAAGGTGTAATAGCTTCTGCTGTAGAGCATAGATCATTCGTAGTATATTGGCTTAGGGAGTAGTAGTGCCACTAAAATGAGTCACTTGGGATGCGCCCATGAGGTTGACACGCTTCTGACTACGACTGGGTAGTTAATTTATGTTATATCCACTATGTTTGTTCATATTCACATTCTAGTAAGGCAGGCATTCCCTCAGTATGACAGTGGGTATTGGTTCCCAATAGCATCAATACCAGGAGCAGCATCAAAGTTCCTGTAGGAACAGAGCGAATCAGACAGAAATTACTCCTTAAAACTGTAAAAAGAGCCGAATTCCAAATCAACACTCAGGATCAGAATATCCTGCCATATGTGGTGCCAGACTAACTAAACTCCTCCATAGCAACAAGAGAGAGAACCATTAACATGTCGATGGTCAGGCAGTTTAACAAGACAGATGGGTTCAGAGATGGCGCATCTTGAGTTTCACAAGGAAAACCATGAGTTAATGCCAAAGAGGGCTGATTCCCAAGAAAGAGATCTAGAACAGACCTTCTTTATGAAGACCTCTGTTTGATCTCTAAAACACAGGACTGAAATCCTCTCTAAATCCACAGAGACTATCTTTAAATATCAAAATGCATCAGATCATCCCAAAATAATGCTAGACGGACTTATAGTCAAACATTGTTAAACTGCATAATTCTATATCATGTCTACAGCCTATGTGATTATTATGCTTAGATCACACATAATTCATGCAATTGTTATAACTATTTAATGCTTTATTGGAGGTGTGTCTTGTTTAATATGTGTGTGAATGATTTCTCATTTCTTGAATTATGGATTAAATCTGTGTGAAATGTATTGTATTCTTATTATTAGGGATGCACTGAAAACCGAAAATTCTTGATACACTTGGCCCAAAACAGAAATCGACTTTTTTTAAAATAATTATTTTATTTTATAATATATTTCTTATTTTATTTTTTGTATAATTGAAATATTATTAGACTTTTTAATTAAATTCACTAATTTTACTGAATCTGAACCCCACCTAATGATTTATGGTTTGTTCAGGTCAGGTCTTATAAAGTGCATATATTGCTAGAAATTTGGGATTTCAGTATTTCACTCTCTTTCACTCTCAGTATTTCAAACTCAATCTTTCCTCACTTTCTTTCTTTCTGCAACTCGTGCGAATGTGTGTGTGCGTGTGTTTATGTGTTAGGTATTTGAGCGCGGGATGATTCATTTGTTCGGCCGTAAAATAAGTGATTCTTTCAAAATTCCATATAAAATGAATTAATAATTCCTTTTGAGCTAAATTGACCTGTTTCTTTACATTCCAATTTGAAAGAAAATGTCTTTGAGTGCGTATGCAGCCCGGTTCCCTGAGAGGGAAACAAGATGCTGCATCTCATTGACACACCTCAGGCCTGCCTGCGTATCTCCCTCAGACCATAGAGTTGATGATGTGAACTCAAACACCCTTTTGCATGTGAAGTCATGGACTGCTATCTGCCAATGATTATTGGCTTTTGTTTACACATCCCTTAGACACTGTTTACACTGATGGCATTCCCCATAGCGCCAATACCAGATGCAGCACCCACTAGGCATAAAAGCCTTTAATATTTTATCTAAAGGTTCAATAAACTGTTTCTTTTTTAATTTTATATTTTTTTCTTACATTTTTCCAGACTTATTTCATATGTCTGGATTTACAGGGTTAATAACGTTATGTGGATTAGGTTACTACTTATAATTTGTCATGCGTAATGTTGTCTGTAACAGAGTTCTCTTTGTGTCTCTCTTCTATGTTGTAGATATCATTCGCCAACCGTCAGAAGATGAGATTATCAAACTGGCCCCTCCCCCTAAAAAAGCATGAGGTCAAAGTTCATGACCTCTGCTCCTCATCCCCGGCACTTCATCTTGCCCATCATCGTCACCAACCATGCCCACCATCCCGCCCACTTCACCTCCCACCGAACAGAAGCCAAGCAGCCAATCAGATTGCCAAGATGCTTTACAGCCACGCCCACGCCACGGAGGCATGGAACACATGGAAAACTAGGATGGAAGATAAATAAATGGACAAAAAGACAGCGACCAAAAGACTTGTAGTCCGATTACAATTGTACCGTGAATGGGTCATAGGTCAGGTTGTGTGTCAGAATGAAAAACAATCATTCTGTGTTTGCTGACGCTTGTGTGGAATTTTGTATGTGTGAGAGAGTTTATTTGAACCCTTGATAGCATTAAGTGGGATTGTCAGAAGTTGGCCAGACCAACATAATAGGGAGTTTGCAGTTGATGTCTTAATGTGCCACTGGCCTAAGGTGTGAATCTAGTTGTGAAACAGGTTTAGCCACTGGATCACTTTTCCTTTAGACACATTTATTCCCTAGTTTGTAATGTGGGTAGACTTGAGGTTGGTACATTCCCTTTAAAAACAAAACTCATATCTACATTTAAAAGTGTTACAGAGAATTCATCTCTGAATTTGTGTGATTGCCACTTAGAAAGCCAATATTTGCCTTCTTTAGAAATTTAATGCATTATTGCAGGGTATGCAGTTACCTAGTAGAGAATTAATATTGCTTTTTATATTTCTGTATATCATACTTCTAGGAATTGTAGTTTATTAAATCATCAGTTATATAATAATAACCATTGTTTATTATCAAACAACAGCAGTCTTATATATCAACATAAATGGAGTTTGTTATAATAGTGTTCTAGTACATATGGGAGACATAATTAGACATTTATCTCCTATATTATTAAATGTATAACGGGCATAAAAACAGGAAGAGTCCATCAAAACAGAACATGGTAGAACACAAAACTGATGAAAAAATATATATTAAAAATGTGTGTTTAGTAACATTTTAGCTCAATTTCTGCAGTATTTGCATCAGGAAATAGAAGGCATATATTTTTGTTAAAACTTTAAATTTGACTACTTCTACTGTGAATTATTTATTCAGATGCCTCAGTATACCATTATGTGAAACATTAGGATGATATCACATATTTTCTGTTTATAATTTGTAAACTGATAGAGAGTAAGAAACAGCTGCGACTAAAACAGGGATATTTATGTCAAGGATTTGGTAAAAATAGATAAATATATATATTAATGAAATGGTAAATAAATATCCATAAATTGCAGCACTCTATGTGGCCAAAAGTCTATATGGATCACATTGGGTATCCAAACAGCCCATCATTTTTAGCTTTTTTCTTCTATTTGTAACTTTTCTTTTGTTTCACAAAAGTAGCCTATATTTTAATAAGACATTTATTGGAAATATACATATCTCTGCCAATCATTTTGACACAGCATAATAAGATCATGCTGCGTTTACAAATATTAATATCATGATTATGATTGTGAGATTCTTTGTGTTGGTTGTGAGATTACGCCTTTTATTAACACCATCTGCTGAAAGACTGTTCAAACACGACTCTAAATTTGCTTGATCACTGTGTTGTTGCTTAGCCCCTGCAGACTGTTGTTTTCATATTATAAAGTCGGAACAGTTATTGAGGACATGCCATGTGTGTTTTTATGCGTCTGCATTTCCACCCACGCATGAGGGCAGGATGCATCGTGCAGTTACAGGCTGTTTCTGCAACTCTCTATTATTCTGTTATGTGATTTCAATGAATCGAAGAAAACCAGTTAAGACCTCAGCAAAACCTTAAATCGAATCTGGAACTACATATTTGTTAAAGACTAGAACAGTTTGAAAAGATAGAACACAACCGGCCATAAACATTTGTGGCCTTTTAAACTTGAAATGGTTACTGTGCATTTCTGAGGACTGTAAAGAATGTCCTGTTAAGTTTATGTTGCTGCCACCCAAAAAAATTACTTACCCAGCCTGTATATTTGTTCCAACCCCATGGTTTTACTCAAAAAGAGATATTTAGTAGAATGTCCACTTCCACTTACCATATATATATATATATATATATATATATGTGTATATAATATGTGTGTGTGTGTGTGTGTGTGTGTGTGTGTGTGGTCTTCTAAAACTCTCATTTGCATTCTGTCTGCAGATGTACAAGAGCCAATAGCATTTAGTATCAATGACTTCAAACCTGGCATGATGTGTTTCATTGTATGCAACAGTTCTCCTTTTTTGTTCCAAGAAATAATAAAAGACAGATTTGAGGGTGAGTAAATGACAGAATGTTAATTTCTGTCATTTTTCAAAGTGTAAAATCCTGATTTATGCGACGAGTCACAAAAAATCCTGTCAAAAACAGATTGTACATTCTATTTATTAGATTTTTTTTATGTTGTTATTGTTGTTGTTGTATTGATGTTTCTCAATTGTGTACAAATGTCATCTTGTGAATTTTGCAGTATGTGACATTGTGACTAGCGTGATGCTCCCTATCTAGTGTCTCAGACACGGCCAAACACTCAAATCAGTCTCACTGGACACGCCATGATCAGTCTTTGAATTGATTTGTTTTTCCGTTCGTTTGGTTCAGTTGTTCAGCGATGTCGTGGTTGGTTGGTTCTGTTTGTTTGCATCCTCGTTCATGTCATCTGTGGACTGAATTCTCTGTGATATCTGATTCTAGATCAGCTTTCTATATGCTTATGCTAGTTTTACCGACCAAGCATAGACTTTTATAACGTCCCTAGACCAGCACCAAGGGCTTCAGATGTCCTCACGCCATTTACAGTGGTTTTCATCAGTTTTCACTTGATGTGGTTCTGTCGCTCACATATTGTGTTCATGTCTTTGAGTACCTGTAGGTTAGCTTTTGTTGATTGGTAGACTTGTCTATATCAAGGGCCTCTGTTAAGCACTGTGCTTTGCGCTTGAAATCATTTTACCAAGTGGGTTTTTTTTGAAACAGCGCCTCAACTGGAGAACATTGGAAAAGCCATATTAATTATTGCTCTTCCGTGTTTCTTTTTTGAACAATAGAGGCGTATTCAGATGAATTTCCTTTGCCAGCAGGAAACGATGCAGAGCTCAATGGAATAAGAACTCTTTTCTTTGCAGCGTCTTTCTCTAGATTAATGCCACTTCCTTCCTCTATGCAGAGAATATATTCGGCACTGTGCACACACGTCAACGTTAGACACATTTTGGATGCTGTTAATGACCACTACATGCAGTTCTCAAGAGTATTATGTGTACGGCCAAATGAAAGAATACTGTAAGAACTAACAGACCACTATAGCCATATGCACATAATTCATGTCATTTGATTGTCAAATTGGATGTCACAGTATTAAAACATATCAGCCTTGATAATGCTGCAAAAGCTTTGTAATGCTAAAGATTCATCACTACTGGCATAACAGAAACACAACTCAAGGTGTTTTATCCTACTTTTAGATATTGTGTCCAAAACAAGAATTATCTCATAAGCCACTAAATCTGGCCAAACTAAAAATGAACAACAACAAAAAAAATAAAACTTGTTGAAAACCTTTTGGGTGAACTGTCAAGAAAAGTACTCTTAAAAATAAATGTAATAAAAAATATAATTTGCATAAAGAAAATAAAGCTTATTTTTAGGGCTTTTAAGATTTTTGACATTGTGACAAAAAACAAAGCACATTTAAAACTCCCAGTTCTTGTTTTAACCTGGTCATCTTCAAGCACGCACACAATATGTATAGATAGAACGATTTCTCATTACTGTAATAGAGTTTTTATTATTATTATTATTATTATTATTATTATTATTATTATTTTCCATTACAATAATAGGGGACAATAGGGGAAGGATGTACTTATTTACCATTAAAAAAAAAACAAAAAACTAAAAATAGGCTTTGTTATCTTTAGCAAAACAATTTTCTTTCTTCTTTTTTATGTTTGGACTGATGTTTTGTTCTTAAGTTGTACATATAAAAATATTGTGGATTTATAAAAGTGTTTTATTATTAATTTATTTAATGCAATTGTATCTTGTTTTGGTGTACTGATGTATGTTTACTAACTGGACAAAAATGGGATGTCTATTCATAATTGTACATGTACGTGATGGCTCAGATAAGGTCTGTTCTGTTGGTTTTAACATTGGGCACTGGGCTCAAGATCCTTTTCTATAATCTTCTCTTTTAATAACTTTAAAGCATCATTTACATGTATTTTTGTCAAATCTTTATTTTTTGTATTTTTATTGTAGTGTTGTTCCTTGCTTGTTCTCTTTCTTTGTAATGCCTATCAGCATAATATGACAATTTTGACTGTGTTGTAGTAGCCATGCCTTTGTCATGTTGTGAAATGTTTGTATGAGAGGCCACTGGCTGAAAATGCAAGAAAACCTTTAAGGTTCATTAATTTACATGTGTATCTAATTCCTCATCAGAATGTGAGACAGAGCTCTTGAGAAATGTGGAATCGGTTTGTGTAGAGCAGGCGTAGAGATTGCAACACTAATCATTAGTTTATTTGATGCTGTTACTGAGATTGTCAAAGGATTGTGAGGGTGATTTTGATGGTGTTGAAATATGGTGTAGCTTGAGGGAGTGGATTGTAGTACAGAGATTTAATGAATGCCGGAACATTAATCATCACAGAACTGATGAAAGAGAAATATGATGATATAACTTACGGTGGATCTCACAGAGAAATGTCAGAGACATTTTTAACCCAAAATAAAAACAATATATAATTTTTTTTATAAAAAAAAACATGAAATGTATTTTAGGACCATTAAGACTTCTTTTAAATTGTAAAAATTGTATGCATGTAACCAGAATTGATTCATTTTCTGAATTAAAATCAGCATTAATAATAATAATAATAATAGTTATTTATTTTTATTATTTTAGGGTGAAATATGGCCCAAAACATATTCTTGGCAGTTTTCGTGAGATTCACCCACACATGCTTCATTAAGTGGTGTTGGTTTAAATGTGAAAGCATTGCAACTTTCTTTATTTTTTTCTTTCTTTCTTGACTTCACATTCCTAAAATGTCTGAGTGTAAATGACCTTGTAAAGAATGTTTGAGCTGAATAACTGATGATGAACAAGTTAATGTTACTGCAGAAATGGAACTGTGTAAAGAAAGACAAATAGAGAGTCATATATTGATAATAGAATGCACATTTGTAGCAGGGAAACACATTAAAATATAGAGCACATGCAAAATGATTGTGCGCATAAGAGCTATTAGAGCTATTCTTGTAACGTTTACACTGAGTACTAAAGCATGCTCTCATTGCCATGACAAAGTGCCAACTGAGTTCTTGTTTGTTCAGAAGCTTAAAACACAGACTTTAATATGCAAAATTATTTAGGAATCTCATGATAAGAAGCTTACATACAATTTAAGAAGTGTTTGCACCCTAGAAGTTTTGCTGTGCAGTTGTGTTTAGTGTTTAGGTGCTCGGATCGGTTCTTTTGGAGATGCAGTGGCGTGTAAACTGAAGTGGGATTGTCATGCTGTGATGAAGTCAGGTAGAATAGCTGCTTGTAAATGAAAATAGATAATGAACTTTGGTCGGTTTTAGACTCTTGCTGAAGGATTTCTTTGTTTTGCCATTTTTTGGTCATTGCATATTTATTTATTGATGTGTTGCAGTTGTCTGTTTTTCCTTTTTCAAAGTCAGCATAGCCAGTTATCGCTTCACAAAACACTTTGGTTTGAAACGCTTTGCAAATCGCTGGTGTTTGAATCTCCTTTTTCTCTTCTGACATTAAACGTTAAACCTCCATGGGCAGTGTGCTGTTAGCATTTCTTCAATATTCTTTTTGCTTTCTTTCTTTTTTCCTACATTGCAGTGAAAACAACAAAGTGATGGACAGTATGAAAATGTTGTTAAATATACCTACAAATGTGGCTTCTCTATTGGAGTAAATTTGGCTAAACCAAAATGATGCCGTTTTGTCATTGTGCTTAAATGAATATATAAATATTATATTATTAAAATATATTTGCTAACCTACAGATCTGCGCATGCCAGTTATTTGCCACACTCAGATATAGTTCACAATGAAAAGTTTTTGCCACAGCAGAATGTTATGATAATGTAAAATGCACAACATTACAAATGTATAGAATTCATGTTAATATGTTACCATGCAATGCCCATGAGCACAGATGGCTACAGAGCCTCTAAAGGGACATGGTGGTTGGGAGAAAAAATGAGATGAGAGGAAAAATATGAAGTCAATGCTTTTGCCTTTCCTCGCAAATGTTTTTATTTCCACCAAGAAACATTGCATTCTCTCGCAAAACTTTTTGAGCTCTTTGCGAGAGAACGCATGCGTTTTTGCAAGGGAACATTAATTAATGCTGTTATGTAACAAATCTGCTTCACATGTAAAATTAAATTAATTGCTAATTACAACTTTGAAATAATGTTGAAATCACAAAATAATGGAAATAATCCAGAATCATGTAGAAAACAGAACACATTTCATTTATCTGTTATAACTATTATGTCATTTTGTTCGCTTGGCTGTTTCCTTAAAGGTCTAGATATTAATCCTATTTTTCATCTGGTGTGATGTTCTTTTTTAATATGATGACATTACATTGTTGTCTTGCCGCCAGCCAATTGCTGCTGATCATGGTTTCAATATGTAAGAATTTTGCAGTAAAATATCAAAAAAGTATCCAGGCCAGTGTTATATATTTTGTTCACTTGAGTACTTACAATATCCCAAATGTTTGCAACTATTTGTAAATCGTGAGAAAATTGCAATTTTAACCAATGCTCCGGGACGTGCGAGGAGTCGCCTGTCAATTGCATCATACCCATGTTACCCTTGGTTATTTTGTAGAGACCATGGAAACACCAAAGACACTTTAATATTTACTTGTTTTAATAGACAAGGGAACAACTGTTTTGATATATTTATAGACAGAAAACTAATTATTCTTGTATAGCTCAACACGTTTTGTCTTATTGCTTAAATCTAATTTTTTGTTGTGAGTACCATGCTTTACCATGCCTCAGAGATGCCTCATCGTACAATACATTTTAAAATTAATTGCATGCCATTTATCAACACAAGCCATCCAGAATTTAATATGATATTCTAAAATCGATCTGCCTCACAGCAGCCACCGAGCGAACGCACAGAGTAACGTTATAACATAATTTTCAACACATTCAAATGTATCTAATATGATAAACAGAGCTGTGTTACCTCATATTCATGACTGGAAAAGCAGAAGCAGTGCTGGTGACTGGCATAATAAAGTTTCGCTGCTCGTGAGGCGTGTGTTGCGCAATCACTCCAGCGGCCTTGTTCAGCTCCCACAACACTCGGTCCTGCTCTGCTTCATACTACAGTAACGTTAATAATCACATCCATGAACATGATTTCTTCCCGAGTCCTATCCCGATTCTTTTCCACCGGCTGTGAGGTGAAGACCACATGTCCCAAGATTCCGTGCTCAAACTTGGCATCATCAAGCTACGCTTTGTTTTGAATAGGCCTCTAGCGACCTCTAGCGGACAGAAAATCTTACATATTGCAACTTTAAGCGAGGTATGAATGGACCACTGAAATCATCTGTTGTGTACAAACATCTGATAAATGTCTTAGAAAAAGTAATTTTACATTCTAAAAAAACATCTTAAAGACATTTTCTTAATGTTTATAATGTGTGACAGGAAACATTGTATGCAGAGTTCACACTGGTCACACAAGACAGAGTGCACTGAGCATAAATGTCCAAATCCTGACACAGGACCGAAAACAAACTAGACCATTGCCAGGATCTGAACACCACACTCTGCACACAAAACAACTCACGTAGACAAGAAGAGTGTCAGAGCTCTGTCACCAAACCAAGAATAAACAGACCGAAGTGACAATTACACAAACGCTGACAATTACATTTTACAATATATATAACAGAAAACAGTTATTTTAAATTGTAATAATATTTCACAATGTTACTGTTTATAGCTTTTAAAACATTAAAATGATCTTAATTGTTCCAAACTTTGGGGCATCTGCCTTTGAGATGAATATTGACACTAGAAATGGAATGTCTAATAAATCAGAGATATGGAGCTCTAGCGCAAGTTATGCCGGGAAGACTCAAATGTTACGTCACTTATTAGTTCAGATCTAACCAATCATTATCTAACACTTGGAGTATAAAAGATTGGTACTTACACTTGTTTGAGTTCGCAGATGCTGACGCAAACTTTCACCTCCATCCTCCCCACCACCACCAGGATGGTCCCTGTCCATACTCCCCGGGGACCTTCAGCTTCAGGCAGGAAACGCAAAGGCTGCAACCCTCAGGACGTGAGCTACGGACGGGGCCTACGCCAAAGAACATTTAACTTTATATTCTGCTTGCTGTTCAATAATAATTATCAGTGTTTTGTTATGTTGCCTCCCGAGTCTTTCTGGTAGAACTGAAATTCCAACATGATCTCATGAGAAAACATAGCTATTTTACGAGGTGGCAATTTCGTATTAATCCGTCATAACATAACTGTCAGTAAGGAGTAAGCAGATCATAAGAATTCATAGCCACTAATTCGCCAAAATGTAAAATTCTTATAAATAGTTACAAATTCATACACTCATTACTAAGGGTGCTGGGAAGGGAATGTTTGTTAATTCATTTACAAGCAGTAATGATTAATGTCAAAAACAGATGCACATGTTATCTGTATAAGAGTTATCTGTAGTGGAATGTATAAAGATTAAGCTGTTGGAAGTGGTGGTAAAAAGATGCCCATGACTTGGTCTTTTTACAGGCTACAAGCCTTTTAATCTAATTTTTTAATCTGCGCAGTAGTGATCCTGAGGTGGAGCCGCGGTATCAAGGTCCCACCCATACTCCTGCTTCCGCAGACTCAAATGCAAGCACAGCTGTCAATCATGATGTTACATCCCATTTTAAAAGCATCAAGTACTAATTTAAACCAGACTTACTGGAAAACGAACACTTGAACATATGTCAGTGTGATAAGAACTACATGACAGAAACAACAAAGTGTAACTGGATATTTTATTTTGGCTTGCATCCTAGTCAAGTCAGTCAAGTCACCTTTATTTATATAGCGCTTTTTACAATGGAGATTGTGTCAAAGCAGCTTTACAGTGATAACTGGTATATAATCTTGGCTGCACAACAGCTTTTAAAGAAAATGGTGTCATTGTCCATCTTAAGTAAATTCAGATTCATTCCGATGTAAGAAACAATAGTTACTAATTTAGTTAATTTATCTATATCAGCACTGGAGTAAACAGTGATGTCATCATCCAGCTCAGTTTAATTCGCATACAATGGTGTCAGTGCAGGCAAATCAAAACACTGTTGAATATCAAATGTCAAGTGTCCCCAACTAAGCAAGCCACAGGCAACAGCGGCAAGGAACCCAAACTCCAACAGGTGACATCAGGTGGCAAACAGGTGTTAAAAATGTATATGGGAGAAACCAGGCTTAGTCAGGGGGACAGTTCTCCTCTGACGTAAGAGCTCGCTCAGGTACTGGGGAGCTAAACCATTTAGTGCTTTGTATAGATTTTAAAATCTTACTAATTACTTACAAAGCACTAAATGATTTTTACTAATATGGTCATACTTCCTAGTTCTAGTAAGAACTCTAGCTGCTATATTTTGTACAAGCTGTAGTTTATTTATCAAGCGAGCGGAACAACCACCCAGTAGAGCGTTACAGTAATAGCCTTGAGGTCATGAACGCATGAACTAACTGTTCTGCATTTTTCATTGAGAGCATATGTCATAGTTTAGATATGTTTTTAAGATGGAAGAATGCAGTTTTACAGATTCTAGAAACATTCAAATGAAAGATTGGTATCAAAGAGCACACCCAGGTTCCTAACTGAAGACTTAACAGAGCAGCCATCAAGTGTTAGATAGTATTCTAGGTTATTACGTGAAGAAGTTTTTGGTCTAAAAATTAGAATCTCTGTTTTTTTCTGAATTTAGCAGTAGGAAATTACTGATCATCCTTTTTTTATATATCAGCTATGCATTCTGTTAATTTTGTGAATTGGTAAGTTTTGTCAGGGCGCGAAGAAATATAGAGCTGAGTATCACCAGCGTAATAGTGAAAACTAATGCCATGCTTCCTAATGATATCTCCCAAGGGTAGCATGCACAGAGTGAAAAGCAGCAATCCTAGTACTGAGTCTTGTGCCTTGTGCCAATAGTATTTATTTCAGTTCCATCCAGTTGAGGATCGTATTCATCACGGCGGTACAGACGGTTTGTTGAGGAATTGTGCCACTGGCTGTCGTGTCGATGAGGCTTTCACAGTGGATGATCTAATTGACTCAATCTCTGCCGACACTTCAGAGCTGCGTTGTGGTTGTGTCAAGGCGCAGGTCCTCGATCTCACCTGGATACGGCCCGGATCCGGCTGACTATGGTAAACCTTGGGAGAAACAGAGAGACTAATATTCTTCTTCTGATGTAACGAGTACATCTGGTGTTATAAGAAGTGTTCCCGGTTCCGGCTGACCTAATTTATGCAGCCTAATAATCCTTTAATGGATCTGAAAACATAAATGGATCATGTGTTATGTGTATGCCAGGTTAACGAGATGCGTTTTTAGTCTAGATTTAAACTGACAGAGTGTGTCTGCTTCACGAACAATGCTAGGAAGATTGTTCCAGAGTTTAGGTGCCAAATAGGAGAAGGATCTACCATATACGGTTGATTTTGATATTCTAGGTATTATCAACTGGCCTGAATTTTGAGATCGCAATAGACGTGAAGGACACATTACATGGCCTTTCATGACTCTGCATTGCATGGCCTACTGTGGTTCTTCACATAGCTCAGCCTATCGTGGCCATCAGGTAAGTCTGACTATTATTGTTTTATGTAACTTTACCTATCGTGGCCCTTCACATAATTGGCCAATCTTGGCTTTTCATATTACATGACCTCTGTGGTCTTTCTGTGTTAAGTGGCTTAATGCGGCCTCTCATGCCATAGCTTTAACAGTCAATGCTTATAAATATTTAATATTTATATACTTATAAATGTCTTAATTTATCATAAAATTTAATACTACTCTTTTGGTTGTTCAATTTTAGGTAATCCAATTAAGAAAATCCTCAACTGGTGGGTATCAATTCTTTCTGGGGGGTAAGCTCCACCTCTGCCTTCATCTTCAGGTAGGACCAGACGAATCTACATCCCACATTTGGTGTGTGTGTGTGTGTGTGTGTGTGTGTGTGTGTGTGTGTGTTCTTGTATACTTCCTGTGTCCTCATTAACCATAAACCAAATGGCTTTAAAAACATACTAAACAGTGTTTATTTGAAATTCAAAAAATGCAGACAGTTTTCTGTGATGGGTAGGTTTAGGGGTAGGGTTAGTGTAGGGGGACAGAATATACAGTTTGTACAGTATAAAAACCATTACGTCTATGGATGAAGACTTCCAAGACAGGATTGTCTGTAGACCTCCGAGACAGGATTGTATCGAGGCACAGATTGGGGGAAGGGTTCAGAAAAATTTCTGCAGCATTGAAGGTCCCATTGAGCACAGTGGTCTCCATCATCCATAAATGGAAGAAAGTTGGAAACACCAGGACTCTTCCTAGAGCAGACCGCCCAGCCAAACTGAGCGATCAGGGGAGAAGGGCCTTAGTCAGGGAGATGACTAAGAACCCGATGGTCACTCTGACAGAGCTCCAGGGTTACTCTGTGGAGAGAGGAGAATCTTCCAGAAGAACAAACATCTCTGCAGCACTCCACCAATCAGGCCTGTAAGATAGAGTGGCCAGACAGAAGCCACTCCTCAGTAAAAAGCACATGACAGCCCACCTGGAGTTTGCCAAAAGGCACGTGAAAAGCAGCAGGAACTGGGAGACTAGTCAGGATCAAAGGAATGAGGAATGCAGCAATGTACAGAGGCATCCTTGATGAAAAGCTGCTCTAGAGCACTCTGGAACTCAGACTGGAGTGAAGGTTCATCTTCCAACAGGACAACGACCCTAAGCACACAGCCAAGATAACAATGGAGTGGCTACGGGACATCTCTGTGAATGTCCTTGAGTGGCCCAGCCAGAGCCCAGACTTGAACCCAATTGAACATCTCTGGAGAGATCTGAAAATGGCTGTGCACCGACACTCCCCATCCAACCTGCCCAAAAATAGGTGTGCCAAGTTTGTAGCATCATAATCAAAAAAACTTGAAACTGTAATTGGTGCCAAAGGTGCTTCAATAAAGTATTGAGCAAAGGCTGTGAATACTTATTTACATGTGATTTTTTTCCCCTTATTTTATTTTTAATAAATTTGCAAAGATTTCAAATAAACTTCTTTATACTGTGCAAAAAGTCTTACGGTAGGTGTCCACTACAGTGGGAAAACGCTCAGTGCTGCTGGCAACGCTATAACACCTCCGCTTTGGGGTGTGTCTGTAGTGAGTGTATTTTTTTCAAAGCATGGACAATATAATCATCAGAGATTCACACGATTACATTTGGAAATAGGCAAGCTTTGTTTCCAAATGTCCCAAGTAAAGATATCCTGTCAGTTTTGTAAACTTTTTTAAACTCAACCAGTATAATCACAATGAAAGCATCCAAACGGCAATATTTAACATAAAGTGGGTACGGAAAGTATTCAGACCCCCTTAAATTGTTCACTCTTTGTTATATTGCAGCCATTTGCTAAAATCATTTAAGTTCATTTTTTTTTCTCATTAATGTACACACAGCACCCCATATTGACAGAAAAATACAGAATTGTTGACATTTTTGCAGATTTATTAAAAAAGAAAAACTGAAATATCAAATGGTCCTAAGTATTCAGACCCTTTGCTCGGTATTTAGTAGAAGCACCCTTTTGATCTATTACAGCCATGAGTCTTTTTGGGAAAGATGCAACAAGTTTTTCACGCCTGGATTTGGGAATCCTCTGCCATTCCGCCTTGCAGATCCTTTCCAGTTCTGTCAGGTTGGATGGTAAACGTTGGTGGACAGCCATTTTTAGGTCTCTCCAGAGATGCTCAATTGGGTTTAAGTCAGGGCTCTGGCTGGGCCATTCAAGAACAGTCACGGATTTGTTGTGAAGCCACTCATTCGTTATTTTAGCTGTGTGCTTAGGGTCATTGTCTTGTTGGAAGGTAAACCTTCGGCCCAGTCTAAGGGTCCTGAGCACTCTGGAGAAGGTTTTCATCCAGGATATCCCTGTACTTGGCCGCATTCATCTTTCCCTCGATTGCAACCAGTCGTCCTGTCCCTGCAACTGAAAAACACCCCCACAGCATGATGCTTCCACCACCATGCTTCACTGTTGGGACTGTATTGGACAGGTGATGGGCAGTGCCTGGTTTTCTCCACACATACCGCTTAGAATTAAGGCCAAAAAGTTCTATCTTGGTCTCATCAGACCAGAGAATCTCATTTCTCACCATCTTGGAGTCCTCCATGCGGGCTTTCATGTGTCTTGCACTGAGGAGAGGCTTTCGTCGGGCCACTCTGCCATAAAGCCTCGACTAATGGAGGGCTCCAGTGATGGTTGACTTTCTACAACTTTCTCCCATCTCCCGACTGCATCACTGGAGCTCAACCACAGTGATCTTTGGGTTCTTCTTTACCTCTCTCACCAAGGCTCTTCTCCCCCGATAGCTCAGTTTGGCCGGACGGCCAGCTCTAGGAAGGGTTCTGGTCGTCCCAAATGTCTTCCATTTAAAGATTATGGAGGCCACTGTGCTCTTAGGAACTTTAAGTGCAGCAGAAATTTTTTTGTAACCTTGGCCAGATCTGTGCCGTGCCACAATTCTGTCTCTGAGCTCTTCAGGCAGTTCTTTTGACCTCATGATTCTCATTTGCTCTGACATGCACTGTGAGCTGTAAGGTCTTATATAGACAGGTGTGTGGCTTTCCTAATCAAGTCCAATCAGTATAATCAAACACAGCTGGACTCAAATGAAGGTGTAGAACCATCTCAAGGATGATCAGAAGAAATGGACAGCACCTGAGTTAAATATATGAGTGTCGCAGCAAAGGGTCTGAATACTTAGGACCATGTGATATTTCAGTTTTTCTTTTTTAATAAATCTGCAAAAATGTCAACAATTCTGTGTTTTTTAAATGGTGTATGCTTAATTTCACGATAAGTGTGTGATTAATCATGATTAATTGGAAGCATGTGATTTACATAATGTAATTTACGTCACACAGTAGATGATCTTAAAGTCCATGCTGATATATCAGAGATGGCAGAGAGAATTATTCATTCCAGTGTATGTTTCGCTTTTAAACACAAACTCTCTGTCATATCCTGTGATTGAACAGTGCGAGCCCTCCCGCATCGCACTGTTCCTGTCTGAACGGAACGTCAAAACATCCTACCGCTGTATGGCCAGATGATATGAAAACTATGTTTCTCGGCTGGATAAAGCTAACAAGCTTCTTGCTATGTAGGTTTTGATGGATGAGGATTGCAATCAAAGTAAAGACGATTGCGGTGACGCACAGAAGCACACGTGAGTCTGTTATATTGATGGGCAAACAAATCATGGGCAAACACATCAAGAGCGTGCTCTCGATGCACAGTTTTGTGAAAATCACACTTCAGTCGGATGGTTTACTTTGTTGGATATAGGCAATGATGGCAACCCAAGGATCACTGTGGCTGAGCTCCAGAGATGCAGTTGGGAGATGGGAGAAAGTTGATGTAATGAAGGTTCTTTGTGTAATGGGAAGGAAGAGGACAGGGATCGGCTTTGGGCTGCTGACAGTCTTTATTCTCACCAGAGAAAAATATCAAACACATAAACAAAAAGACGGTGCAACGCACACTCAATAATTCCACATCCAAGGACGGGCTTCACTCCACGACACGAGCACAGCTCACTCAGTCTGACTGTCAGCAGTCCCTCTCTCTCTCCCACGCTCCTGCTTCTCCTGGCGTTTTATCCTGTCTCCACGCCAATTACTGGAACGAGAAACAGGTGTTCGTGATTTACATTCAACCCGTTCAATCACCGCACATCCCCAGACACTCCCTCCTGCTGCAGACCCCGCTAAACCACGCCCCCCTCGCCACATACCCCCACCGCCCGACTCAGGCCGGGGAGCCGTCCGGCCTGCAGCCCCCCCCCCCCCCATTTCTGGAGAGGAAGTCGGCCACAGCCATCTGAACACCCGGCCTGTGGATCACTTTGAATTTAAAAGGCTGTAAAGCAAGATACCAACGAGTGATCCGCGCGTTGGTGTCCTTCATGCGGTGGAGCCACTGCAGAGGGGCATGGTCCGAACAGAGGGTGAATTCCCGCCCCAGGAGATAATAGCGGAGGGTGAGGACGGCCCACCTGATGGCTAAACACTCTTTCTCCACGGTGCTGTACTTAGCCTCTCTCTTAGAGAGCTTGCGGCTAATGTACAGCACCGGCCGCTCCTCACCCTCTATCTCCTGGGACAGGACCGCACCCAGCCCTCTGTCCGACGCGTCTGTCTGCAACAAAAAGGGGAGAGAGAAATCAGGGGAATGAAGTAACGGCCCGCCACATAAAGCAGCCTTCACCTGGGTGAAGGCCTGCTGGCACAGCTCCGTCCACTGGACCGTATCTGGTGCATCCTTTTTAGTCAGATCAGTCAACGGGCTGGTGAGGTCCGAATAATTAGGAACAAACCTTCTGTAATATCCCGCCAGCCCGAGGAACTGTCTTACCTCCTTTTTGGTCTTGGGACGCGGACAGGTTGCAACCGCTGCTGTCTTATCAATTTGGGGACGCACCTGTCCATATCCCAAGTGGAAGCCCAGATACCTTACTTCCACGCGCCCAATTGCGCACTTCTTCGGGTTGGCCGTGAGCCTAGCCCCTCTCAGCGATCTCAGGACAGCCCTCAAATGCTGCATATGCCGCTGCCAATCATTACTAAAAATAATAATATCATCCAGATAGGCAGCCGCATACGCAGCATGGGGCCGTAAGATCTTGTCCATGAGTCGCTGAAAGGTAGCCGGTGCCCCGAACAGCCCGAACGGAAGGGTCACGAATTGGTGTAATCCAAACGGCGTCGTGAAAGCGGTCTTTTCTTTGGATAATGGAGACAAGGGGATCTGCCAATACCCTTTTGTTAAGTCCAGTGTCGAATAAAAGCGAGCTGTACCGAGCCGGTCAAGCAATTCGTCCACACGCGGCATTGGATACGCGTCGAATTTCGACACTGCATTCACCTTGCGATAATCCACACAGAACCGCACTGAGCCGTCTGTTTTGGGGACCAAAACTATCGGGCTCGCCCAGTTACTGCTGGATTCCTCTATTACCCCCATTTCAAGCATTGCCTCTATTCTGCCTGAACCACTTTTTTTTTGTGTTCAGGTAACCTATACGGCCGGCTGCGAATCACCACGCCCGGCTCTGTCTCGATGTGGTGCTGAATGAGGTCAGTACGGCCCGGTAGGGGAGAGAACACGTCGGCAAACTCAGCCTGCAATTTGGAAACATCAGTGAGCTGTGAGGGCGAAAGGTGATCTCCCCCCGGGGCCAGAGCGAGGGATTGTTTTTTTACATTCGCCTCTGGCCCGAGATCATCCTCTCCGCTAATCACCGTCGCCAGCATCACTGACTCCGCCTCACTCCACTTTTTCAGGAGGTTGAGGTGATAAATTTGACGTGCCCCTCTCCTGTCGGACCGTATTACTTCATAATCGAGATCACCAACTCGCCGTGTGACCTCAAATGGTCCTTGCCACTTCGCCAGTAATTTTGAGCTTGACGTGGGGAGTAATACGAGCACTTTCTCTCCCGGTGCAAATTTACGCAGATTAGTTCCCCTGTTATACAACCGGCACTGTCTGTCCTGGGCTTGTAACAAATTCTCCATAGATAGCCGCCCCAAAGTGTGGAGTTTTGTTCTCAAGTCCAGCACATACTGAATTTCATTTTTCGATTGAGATGGTCCGTCCTCCCAAGACTCTCTTAGGACATCCAACACCCCGCGGGGGTGGCGCCCAAAGAGAAGCTCGAAGGGGGAAAACCCCGTGGAGGCTTGCGGGACCTCTCGCACAGCGAACAACAGGGGTTCCAACCATTTATCCCAATTTTTGGCGTCTTCTTGAACGAACTTACGAATCATGGATTTAAGCGTGCGATTAAAACGTTCGACCAGCCCGTCCGTTTGTGGGTGAAAGACGCTGGTTCGAATCGATTTAATGCCCAACAATTCGTACAGTTCGCGTAGCGTACGTGACATAAACGCCGTGCCTTGATCAGTGAGGATTTCTTTCGGAATCCCCACTCGGGAGATTAAACTGAAGAGGGCGTCCGCAACACTCTTAGCGGAAATGTTGCGGAGAGCCACTGCTTCTGGATATCGTGTTGCATAATCCACAATGACTAATGCAAAACGATGCCCTCTCGCTGATCGCTCTAATGGCCCGATGAGGTCCATGCCAATTCGTTCGAAGGGGACCTGCATTAATGGAAGGGGGCGCAAAGGCGCCTTTGGAGTGGCCGGAGGATTTACCAGCTGACATTCACGACAAGACGCGCACCACCTGCGCACGTTCTCGTGAATGCCCGGCCAAAAGAATCGGGTCATGAGGCGATTTAGTGTCGCTGTTTGTCCTAAGTGTCCAGCCATTGGGTTAGAGTGAGCCGCATGGAAAAGCATTTCCCTGCGGCTCTTTGGTACTAACAACTGGGTTGTATCTTCTTTTGATTGAGTGTCTTGGGTCACTCGATACAACCTATCTTTAATAATCGCAAAATAGGGATAAGTTAGTGGTCGTCCAGGCCGGAGAGGCTGACCGTCAATTGTGCTGACCCTCTCAAACGCATTTTTCAGCGTCTCATCGTGAGACTGCTCCAGGGGAAAATCATCACGGTCCGAGAGAATCAGTCTCCCGATCCCGCTCGGTTCCCCTGAGGCAGTCACCACTGGTCCCCGGTCAGTCTCCCCCGCCTGCACTCGCACTTCCTTTCCCCGCGTACATTTACTCCAAGAGGCACCCGAGCATAAATGTCCCAATAATTTATTAAATGCGGGCCAATTCGTCCCCAAAATTATCGGGTGCCGGAGGTGCGGATTAACTGCCACCTCCACACTATGCTTTTGACCCCTAAATAGAATCCCGACTGACACCAACGGATAACTCGCGATATCCCCGTGCACACACCGTACCTTAACCACGCGGCCTGTATCCAATGCCCCGGATGAAATCAGGCTTTGATGCACGGAGGTTTGGTTACAACCCGAGTCCACCAAAGCCTGATATGTACCCCCCTTGATACTCACTGGTATCTGGTACTGACCAGCCTGACCGGGGGCGACCTGCAGGTCGTCCGGGACCCGGATCAATGTCCCCACCTCCATCACTGGACACCGGTCTATGAAGTGATCCGGGTCCCCGCAACGCCAACAGGCCGGCCCAGACCTGCCCGCCGCTCCAGTGGCGGAGAACGGGCCGAATGATTGGCGTGGAGAGAGGGGAGAAGCAGGCGCGGGGTCCAGCCCGGCGGTGGCCAGTCCCGCCCCCCTGGGCGGGGCTCTTGGCGCCACGAACTGCCGAGAATCCGTTCCACCCCGCCCCCGGGGCGGAACACGAGGCGGGCCGGGCGGACGGGACCTAGGTAGAGGGACAGGTTTAGAGAGAGAGAGGGGAAGAAGAGAGGGAGAGAGAGAGACAGATGGCAGGGGTTCGCCGACCCCTGGGCACGCCACCAAGTGGTCCTCCGCCAATTGGATGGCCGAATCCAGCGACGTGGGCCGGTGGCACTGGACCCACTCGGCGGTCTTCTTTGGGAGCCGAGTGGTGAACTGTTCCAGCACCACGCGATCGATCATTTGCTCCACGTCGCCTCCGTCGGCCATCAGCCATTTGCGGCACGAGTCCCGGAGCTGTTGGGCCAACACGAAGGGCCGGCCCGCCTCCCCCAGCTCCAGAGACCGGAAGCGCTGACGGTGCTGCTCGGGGGAGCGGCCGACCCGCTGCAGGATGGCCCTCTTGAGGTCGTTGAAGACCAGGAGGTTCTGGATGGGCAGCTGCTGCGCTGCCACCTGCGACTCGCCCGAGAGCAGCGGGACGAGCCGCATGGGCCACTGGTCCCGGGGCCAACCTGACACCTCGGCAGACTTTTCAAAAAGGTCCAGGAAGGCCTCCGGGTCATCTTGCGGGCCCATCTTCTGCAGTGGCAGCGGGAAGGGGCCAGCAGCTGCCGCGCTGGTCTCCGCGGGAACCTCCCGGTCTATCCAGCTCCGGAACCTCTCGCGGTCCTCCTGCTGGCCCTGGACAATCGCCTCGAAGCGGCGCTCCTGATCCTGGCGGAGATCTAGCAGGGCCCGATGTTGCTCTTGATGGAGGGCCGCGAGGGATGCGATGATGTCCGCAAACGGCGTCCCAGCGGCGGAGGTTGCCTGCATGGCGGCGGCTTCCGTCTTCCTTCCCGGGTTTCGGCACCAGTGTAATGAAGGTTCTTTGTGTAATGGGAAGGAAGAGGACAGGGATCGGCTTTGGGCTGCTGACAGTCTTTATTCTCACCAGAGAAAAATATCAAACACATAAACAAAAAGACGGTGCAACGCACACTCAATAATTCCACATCCAAGGACGGGCTTCACTCCACGACACGAGCACAGCTCACTCAGTCTGACTGTCAGCAGTCCCTCTCTCTCTCCCACGCTCCTGCTTCTCCTGGCGTTTTATCCTGTCTCCACGCCAATTACTGGAACGAGAAACAGGTGTTCGTGATTTACATTCAACCCGTTCAATCACCGCACATCCCCAGACACTCCCTCCTGCTGCAGACCCCGCTAAACCACGCCCCCCTCGCCACAGTTGATGATGGCAAAATGGACGTGTTAAACAAGATAAATGGTGTATGCTTAATTTCACAATAAGTGTGTGATTAATCACGATTAATCGCGATTAAGGGTGCGCAATTAATCACGATTAAAAAAATCAATCTATTGACAGCCCTAATATATATATATATATGTAAAACTTGAGGCAATGTCTGTTACATTTGTCGTTCTAAAGGCCGGAACACACCAAGCTGACGCCAACAAACTAGTAGCGACGAACAAGTAGCACGTCAGTTCTGCGCCTGCGTGAGATGAAATGCCTTTCTGAACCAGCAGGTGGCAGTAGCTGAACAGCCAATAAGAATGATCAGATGGCCTGACGGGCCGACAAGCTCTGACGAATCGGCTGAAAAAAGCAGACGAGGACCAACTTCAGCCGATGGTACAGAACACACTGAGAAAATGTAGTTGGCCGACGAACAAAAACTGCCAGACGGCCGACCTTCGGCTTGGTATGTTCCTGCCTTTAAAGTGTCATGAGGGACACATGAGCAGTAGGTAGATATTTGTTTTATAGCAAACCTTGTGTAAGATCCTTTTCAAACCAGTTCCATTTTGACCGTTACGAGGTTAAAGCTGCAGTCCGCGATTTTGTCCTCTTTGTCGCCATCTCTGTTTGAAACCTGCAATTGCAGTCATATGCGGAATAGTTATCTGTATGTGCGTTGTGCATCGGCACAGCTCGTCAGCACGGATGAATCTAATGCTTGCTGTCAGTCACCGCACCGGTGTGGATACTGTATTTCAGAATCACAGATCCTACGTCTTGAAAGTATGACCAATATAAGAATTTTCACTAGAAAATATCATTGGAACAAGTAAGTAACATTTCTGCCACTTTTGTTCAGGCCAACTGAGGAAAAAAGCATTAGGCCTACAATAAATTGCGCAGCCAATGATGATTAAATCTAACGATTGCTTAGCTCGGATCATGCCAAACCGTGCAAATTATTATTACTGTTATATTGTTCTCAAATTGTTAATGTTAACAACATCAGCATTGCTTGACTTTGTGTATTTAGTGTGTATTAGCGTTACCTGTAGATTTCAATTTCTGTAGCCACTCCACAGTCCAAAGTCTTTAGCTTTTTGGCTACGGGTGAATCTCCAGTTGTCACTGATGATTGTCATTTGGACCTTTCTGGATTACAATCCACCATCAAAATGATAAGTTTAATTATTGCAACTGCTGTGAGAAAAGGATATAAATGATCCGCTAAAAGCAGCGTCCTCACGTGATAAAACTGACTAGCCTGGACGGGACTCCTTCCTTTCTGTTTACGGCCGTGACATAATGACGCACAGACGAACTGCTGCATGCTTGAATTTCCTGCGGAAATCCATCATGTCACTCTTATTATGAAACATTCTTACAGGCTTACCGTTGTGAATCAAGCTAAGATAATTAGATAGTTTTGAACACTGGCTGGTTATGTACTTGCTCAAGGTTGATTTTAGATAATTTTTAACCAAAAAAAGTTACGGACTGCAGCTTTAAGAATAAAAGGTGTTTAAACCTGGAGAAGGAAAAAAAAAAGGTCTTTAATGTCTGAGGTGGGAAAATATGATTTGTTGGAGGTTTGATATGTGCCTAACAATGTGCTGTATTTAGAAAATGAATTATATGTACTTTAAAGAAAATTCCAAGTTGAAATATTTCCGAATCCTAGGAATGACACGTGTCACGGAATGGAGGAATCAAAGACGACAGGCAGAGGAAGATCCAAATGCAGTGAAAATTTCATGAAAATAAACAATTATAACATAAATCAGGAACAAAATAACACTGAGAAAAAACAAAGAAAACACGGGAACCACAGACACCTGCATGACATCAAACAATGACCAACAGAGAACCACAGAAAACAAGAGCTTGCAGACAGGTTAACGAGCTAAACAAGGAAAACTGAGAAAGCTGGAGCAGACTAATGAAAACTGAAAAAACTACAACTACAATCTGGCCACAGGAAACAAGACACAGTAAAGAACACAGAAACTAGGCACAGAGAACTTCAACATAAAAGTCCTACAGAGCACAAAACACAGAACCAGATCTGACAACATGTAATTACAATTACATGGATAAACATACATCACAAAACAGGTAGGTACTGAACATAATCTAGCTAACATTTATAATTAAATTATGGCTGAAATGTTGCAAGGCCTTGGTTAACAATCCAAGTATTTATCGTAATGTACTTTTACATTAAAAAAATGCCAGAAAAATATCAGTTCTGCTGTTAAATACCAGTAGTGACGTTGTACAAAGAGAACGTTATATGTGTCCTTACCAGTGCTGATTCATGACTTAGGAGCTGATTGAGACGCACGGTTGGTCCACATTTGCAGCATGTCAGAGATTCTTGTTTCATACCGCCCTCATGTGGACAGAAACGGACTAAACAGGTTTTTTTTTTTTTTTTTTTTTTTTTGGTTAGTCTAACCAAACAGGGACGGAGTAGGGTAGACCAGGTACAGTTGGTAGCCTACACTTTTTGCTTTCACTGTTACCACACCAAAACTAGGGACTGAAAAGAAGTGAAAAGAAGTGATTTTTCATATGACATTTCCTTTACTTGTCTACTAAAATATTATTAATTATTAACATCCATAAGCAGGTCATATTTTTTTACAATTAGCTCATAAACACAAGAAGCTTTTTTGTTCCAACTGTACCTATGTCGGGTACAGTTGGAACAGTACCCTAGTACAGTTTAGACACCCATTCGGAATGCTGTAAAGCTGCCTAACCAATTCACTGCAAATGTAAAATACCTTTAAAAATGAGAATTCAACAGTTTTTATTTCCATTTAGCATTTTATTTGATTATTTTGTTTAGTTAAAAGTAGTCCATTTGTAAGACATTGTACAGTAATGGCAAACAGCGATACAATATTTAATTTCAGTTCATAATTTTAATATTAACAGTTGACAAGTTGAGTAACAGCAAAAAACATTGAACAATTGCAAACAGCAATAACAAAAACAGATGAAATCTATTAATTTGTGATCTTAAATCGTGCAACTAAACTACATGTGCTGCAATAGGATTCTATAGTGCAGGTACATTTGATACATTGTGTCTCAACTGTACCCCGCTGACCACCTCGAACATTTCTCTAGATTTTACAATGACCTTGTATGACACAAAGTCATGCAATATGTCAGTTTTTAGAGCACAGATTAAGGTTTACGAAAATGTAAGTTAACTTTAACAGTCATGTAAGGATGAGAAAACTCTGGGTTTGGGCTAAATTCCAAGCTCGGAGCCCTCAATCCCCTTGGACAGCACACCACGCTTATTATTATTATTATTTTTACTCTTTTCAATCATTTGTAAATATGAACTCATGAAAACCACTGCCACAGGTAATCAGACAATATTTATTTATTTGTTAAAAATTTATTTTTGGCGTGTCATCATAGATTCAAATCTATAAATCAAAATGTATTGCATTTATGAAGAAAAAGTTGAGCACCCACGGCTCTATTGCTATTGCCTCAATGGCGTACAGTGTCTTTAGGTGGATTAGGTCTGTTTGTGATTTGGTCTTTGTGATTTAGGAGTCCTCTTGACTATTCCTAACGTTTCACAGATTTAGGAGCTAGTTTTAGTGCTAAAATGCTTTGTGAAATACTATTAGAGCAAAACTTTAGGACTCCTACAATTAGGACTGACACGCCCATTATTTTTGCATATCTGTGATTTAGGAGCTACTTTTAGCCTTAAGATGTTTTGTGAATATGGCCCCTGATATGCAAAGAGAAACACTTTCTTAATGTCTGTGTTCTTTCAGATGAATTCAACATGAATAGTTCAGTCTGTAAGTGACAGTACAATTTCATGAATCACACAGATCCATGCTATAAATAAAATACAAACATGTGCTTTATCGTGCTGCAGACAGAATCTATTTAATTTAGTTTAAATAATTCAGATATTTTTGGTCTTGTTTCAGCTGACTCCCACCAGTCAACCTCATCAATGAGTAAGTGACAAATTATGAACATTTATCCAATGACCACTAAATAGCTGCTAATGCATTATAATATAATATTATGTAATTTAATTTCTACTACACTAATGTGAACAGGATTTTTTTTTTTTTTTTACTGTAACTTGGCATAACTGATTGCTTTTGCCAATAAATGTCACAGCTAAGAGCTCCATTGTTAAAGCTTATAACCAAGGGTGTAGACTTGGTTTCAACTTTGGGGGGGTTGAACGTTGGTATGGCTGTATTGTATTGGGGGGGTTGTAACTGATGGTTTTGAATATTGGGGGGGTTACATCCCCCCCACACCCCCCACAAACTACGCCCCTGCTTATAACCCTGATTTAAACTTCACTGCCTGTTTTGTCTTTAGCTGTAGGTAAGAGACCTGTACATGAGATCATCCTTGAGCATCTTGAAAATCTGACAACTCAAGAACTAAAAAAAAAATAATAATTGCATTTGACTGAAGGTGTTGCAGCCTTCGAAAAAAAAAAAAAAAAAAAAAAAAAAAAAACGCATACAATTATATTATTTTTGATTTGCTTTAATAACTCTTGTGGTTTACTTGTTTTTATTACATGCACAAAAGAGGAACTTGCTGATGTGTTTAGGTTTTATCATATATAAGAGGGCCAAGTTTCTTGTATGTTCAGTCTGGACCTGACATCCTCTCAGTCGTGACTTAATTTTTGCTCTTTGCATTTTGAACCAATGAGATCTTGTCTATCTTTCCTTTCCTTTCAAGAGCATTTTACTCAGACTTGTACTCAGACTTGATTTTTGGCTAACATTTTAATTAGATTTTTGTTTACTAAACTTTTGATTATGACTGACTAAAATTTTTGGATAATACTTTTGGATTTTTATTTATAACTGTTATGTGTTATAATTTTCCATTATTCCATTTACATTTTTATCCTTGAAAATCGTATCATTTATTCTCCGATTATATTTTATTATATATACCTTGGATCTCCTCATTGCATCAACATATATCTCAACTTTTTTCAAATTTCAAGAGTTTACAGCAATTTATACAAACTACAAAGTGCTCTTATACCGAGAAGATGGGTGGCTCTAAAAAGAGCCTTTGAGTAGCTGAGAGAGTTACAATTAACACTTTTGGAGCTGGTGTACTTGGTGAAGACCTTCGTGTTTTTTTTTTCTTTGAGGAAATTTGCCATGTAGCCTACTAATCAAATTGAAATCGAATCCAATTGTGAAATTTGTGTCAGTGCCCAGCCTAATAGTCAATAAATGTTTATTTATTTATTACTTGAAGAAACTGTTGTCTTTTCCAATTATTCTATGATTATCCATCATCTGCGCATTTCTGGCTTACTTCCAACACAACTGTCACTAAGCAACAAATAAAGGCACGCTGGTTTGTTTGTTTTGAAGGGAATAGTGCAGATCCAATAAACACATTAATGTGGGGTAAATAACCCCAGTGTAAAATGGAAAGAACTGAAGAAATGAGTAAATGACCTTTGAAACTAATGTTATGCTTCAAATAGAGATTGTGGGGAAGGAGGATCTTTAAGACATTTGCCACCACCTACTGGCAGTTTTATTTTCTTATTTAGAGTATAATTTCATCAAAAATAATTTCATATTTCCATAAAAAAAAAAAAAAAAATACATAAATGGTATAGTTCACCCAAAAAATTACACTAATTAATCACCATGTAATTAATTTAAATGATTTAATCACTTGACAGCCCGAATATATTTCAGGTGTTCAACCATTCAGTATGCATGAGAACTATCAGTACCCTGCTGTTAAAGGTAGGAACAACTTGACTATAAAACTAATTTCAAATATTCAGGCATAAAACTTTAAGAATTTTTAAAGATCATGTCAAGATCAAGTGTCTCCGAACTGTTAACTGGTAGTTTACTACAAAACAAACAACTAAAAAGTTTGTTCAGTGTTCACAAAGGAGTTTATTTTTAAATTAAGAAACTATATTTTATTATACATTTTTTTTCAACACATCACCTCTTCTTACAAAATCACTGGAAAATAGGTGCAAAATTAAGCCCATCCCAAATTGACATCCATGTTAACATGCGTTACCCTGAGCATTGAAACATATCAGACTGGAATCTAGTTTTCCCCCCTCAGACAAATAAATACTGTCATAAACATACTATCAACATCACCGTAAGTAGTTTTCATTCACATAGTAAGTATGTCAGGTTCAATACACAACCCATTCTCATAAATATATAAACCTCGCCTTGTCACTTCCTGTCGATAATATTGTGTAATTTAAATATCTCTTGAAAAAAAAAACGTATATTTGGTTTGAATAACAGCAAAAAATTTCACCAAAACATCGTATTACAGGAACGAATACTGACTCTCATTACTTGTGCACACACTCTTCAAATGCCAGTCCACTGCATTATAAATTTTATATGCAAGATCAAGTGAAATGGTGGCTCATTTGCCACACCGAATCACCCTCATATGAAGACTTCTGGTCTGGGAACTCAAGTGCAGACTTCATCCAGCCCTTCTTCTAGTCCTCTTCATCATCTTCTTCCTCCTCTGGGGTATATTCTTCATCTCCAGACTCAGTGAGGTGCTGCTCCTCTTCCTCCTCACTCCTCATCTCCTCCTCACCCTCTGCGTCACTTTCATTTTCATCATCATCATCGTCATCATCAAAACTTTCTTCATCATCATCATCATCATCCACCACCTCCTCCTCACCATCTCCCCCTTCAAATTCACCTTAAAAAGACAAAACAAGAAAAAGATAAAGAACAAGACATTCATAAGGCTCAAGACTGGATGTTTTCACTGAAGAAAAAAAACGATACTAATATGGTTTTTATTCATATTTTGAATGCGTTTTTTTTTTTTATATTTTATGTTTTAATTTTAGTCATTTTGTTGTAACTGTATTTGTCATTTTTATTAGTATTTTTAAATATGCCTATATGGTTTTTCTTCAGGTTATTTCAGGGTTTGTACAGATACTGTAAAATGAAATTCAAGGACTTTTTTGGTTTTCAAGGTTTTCTGCATTAACATATTCCCACTAATTTCCCCATTTTTAAAATAAATGATTTTAATTTTCAGCTATAGCATGTTTATCTTCCTATTTTTAAACAGGAGGTTTAATTAAGTTATTAACAGGATATAATAATAATAATAATAATAATAATATCATAATGTTATGATATTATTATATCATATGTTACCATATCATCATGTTAATCAAAGTAGGCTGCTTATAAATTAATATTTAGTTAAAATAACAGTTATTTGAATAAATTACATTTCCTAAACACAAAGCCTAAACACAAGCTTAACTCCCTTCAAACTTAATTTGTCACTGTTCCATTACATCATTGTTGGAAAACACTCTTCAGTCAATCAGAATAATTTCTGTTAGTTAATTGTATATTTTTAGTTGTTGAGTTATAAAGCAATATCTCAAGTAGGGTTTTTCCTTTGTGATTTATATATGACCACTGGGAGGTGCTCTAGGCACATGTTTTCCTTGATTGGTTTTCCCTGAAGAGAAATACGTTCAGTTGAAAACGAAAGTAAACGAGTGACGGACGTTCGTTGCGTCTTACGGTGAAATGAGAGTTCCATGTCTTTATTAAAATCAACACATTAATGATTAATCTTTTTTTATGACTTGTCCCGCCCGACCCCAGAGAGCCGGAGGCGGCCTCGCAATTCTCTATGCAGGACAAACCATAGCTTATGGCATCGTTGTCAAAGAGTAATTAGCTGGTGAAGTGGACTTACTTATGGCTGAGTTAATGAAAGTTATCATGAGCACAATAATGTTTAAAACAGATGTCTCAACAAACCTCAATAGACCCGACCGGGAACATTTTAAAACCAGCGGTTCATTCATAAATACTGGAAATACAAACCGGAAGACAGACAACAAGGAGCGCAGCGCTGAGAAGAGGCGAAGCTACATAAGGTCTATATCAGATGGCCTGCAGCGTTAATTTTGCGTTAGAAGATTTTTTGTTTATTGAAAAAATTAAACACTGGTTTCATATATACATCGTCTTCCAATAATTCAACCACTTTTCAAGCACCTTTTTGAGGAATATAACCATTTTCAAGGTTTTCCAGGCCTTAAATTTCAAAAAGTCAAATCCAAGTACCTCAAGCATTTTAATCAATCACCCTACTAAAATTTAAATAAATAACAGGGTTCGTACATCAAGTTAAACTAAATAAGAAATGTTGCCTCAGCAAATAGTTGAAAAAAAAAAAAAATCTCTTGTAAATTTCTTATTTTATTCTAATTAATATTTATTTTATTTAAATTTAGTTAAATATATAACTTTGCATCCGAGTCATTCTACGAAACGGGTGCCATTTGGGTCTGCAATTTTTGATCAGATGCATAAGGCACAAAAAATGTCCCAAAGTCTGTTTCCAAAGCTTAATGTTATTAATTCAAGTGTTCTTTTTAACATGATATATGATAAAATGCTTTTTTTTGAAGATTAGCATACTATTTTTAATAATTTTTCATTATTACACAGCATCTAAAATATCACCAAATAAGTTATATATGTTTTTTCAAACATATACTATTTTCAGGATTATACATGTCCCTGTTTACATAAGATATATTTATTTCACAATAAACCATTTTTTTTTGTAAATATTTTATGATTTGTGCGCGTCCCTTAGTTTGACTTACCACCCCGTCACACTAACTTGTTTTATCTATAAATAATGCACTGTTCCTTTAAACGACATCACAAAGCCGAAGTGACATCATTTGAGCCTTATAGCCACCAAAAACAAAAGCAGGAAACTATGTACATTTTTTTTTTAACATTATTTGTTTGTTGCTTTTTCATGTTAGGCAGGGCCCGTCAAGCTCAAACCTACCACCCCGTCACGCAAAATAGATAGGGGAAACTGTTTTTTATTCTTATTATTCTTCTTATTTTTTTTTTACATTATTAATACAAAGAAAATTATATTTCAGATTGAAATAATGCTAGGTGAAAAACTTGACCAGATGGGAGATTTGTAGACATTTTGGGATGAAATTTACCACCCTGTCACATACCACCCCGTCACGTTTTTGTGACAGGGTGGTAAATTTCACCTCCTCATAATATGCCCCATAATGATCACATGTTCAGCGAAAGAACGGCACTTTTTAAAATCATTTAAAGTCTTAAAGTCGTGATGCAAGGGAAGTAGCAAAAGATCTTTTCTTCCTTATTGTGAAGTACATCCAAGGGTAATAATATTATCAAAAGAAAAAATGCAGGGCAGTGATTTGGTTCAAAACATCAGTGATTAAATGGCTTGTGAGGTGTGGGCGCTGTGGGGTTTAAGCGGACTAAATGATTGGAGTAGTCTGTGGTTTTCACCGGAGGGTAATCATTTTGATTAAACATGATGAGGTCAAAACATTTTGAAAAATGTAACAAATGCATGCTAGAATAGTTTGCAGTAAGGTCAATAACATGCATTTAAAATTTTCATTTCATACTATCTATAAGTGACTGGTTAATAAAAGTTTTGGACCCCATTTGCCCCTGTATTTAGCACATACCACTTGAGACTGACGTTAATAGCAGCTGTAAGCGGGTCTTAGACTCACAGAGTGTGCTGATGAGTGTGCTGGTGTGCTGACGCAATTCAGCAATGAACTCCCCCATCTTCCCTTCCATAGTTTCATACAGAGGCTCAGTGTCGACCGTGGGCTCGTCAGGGAAAAACAGAGGTTTTCTTAACTGTTTCTGGTACCTGACACACACACACACACACACACACACACACACAGTTTAAAAATATATATTACCTTGTGGACAAAAAGTATCCCCCTCTCTGCAAATGTGTGAAAGCACCTCTGAATTAAAAGTTTGTCTTACCTTTTCATAGATGAATTGTAATCCTGAAAGAAATCCAAAGAGAAACACTAAAATGAGGATTTTCTCTTTATTCAAATGTAGGTTGTGTTCAAACTGCCAAACGAGGAACGCTCAGCTCTCATGAGTAACTTAAAAGGAGATTTTTTTTTTTCTTCTTCACATTCTACTATGCAAATCGGAGTCCTGCACTTGGGCTGCTAATATTTGAAGAAAAGGGTGGAAAATGATTACCTTGTCATTTGCGGTCAGTTACAGGTCAGGAATTAATAGTCATTGCCAGACTGAGTCAAATAGCCAATGATATTATTGATACGGCTTTGAAATGCATATGTGTGTTCAAGCACATGAATGCAATGGCCAATCAGAGGTGTTTTCAGTGCTTGTTCACTAACTGCACACTTGCAAATTGTCTCATAACCAACAAAGAGTAGTCAGGTTATGCTATAACAGGTTTTTTCGCAAGAGTGTAGAAGCGCGTTCATGGATCAGGTTGCGGTCTTTATGTCAAATGGTTTGGGTATAGAATTAGATTAGTGCTGCTATCAGATAACCCGACAGTTGTTCTGTTAAATATGGGGGCAGATTTACCAAACAGGACCCATGTAGGACTCTGGTGCAGATGATACAAATAATGAGAGCGCATATAGATGCTTTTAAAGAGAATACCTATCCCCAGACCCCCTGCAGGATCTCCATGGACTCCTGGTTGAGGACTCCTGGAATTTGAGCAGTCAAATTAGAGCCAGTGTGTAGGTTGCTACAAAGTGTGCTTTTTCGAGAGGAAAAAAAATTACTTGGTTTGCCAAAGTTTGTGGCATCAAATCTTTTGGGGTTTGAAGAAATGAGCCACTTTGTGTAGTCTTTGTAATCAGAACAAAATGTTTCAGTGTTTTCTGTAGATCCATTTGCATAATATATATTTTTTTAAAAATTTTATTTCCACATCACATCCAACTATCATTGTTTTATCAACCTTTTCAGATAAACCCGCCGCAAAACGTTAAGTGAAAATTCTTGGCCAAGAAAGAAAAGACCACTGGATTCATCTTTCTTTAAAGGGCCGTTTACACAATACCACTTTTAACTAAAAATGGAAAACTTTTTATGCGTTTTGGCCATTCATATTTGCACAACAACAGCGTTTTGGGGGCCTGAAAACAGGTTTCAAATGATTGCACATTATTAAAAACGATACCGTTGTTGTCTCCGTGTAAACTACAAAAACATGAATTTGTGATGTCATGCGTATGTGCATTACATGTTCAGTCTATAGGTGCGTAATTTCTCTTTATAAAGTATCCTTGCCAACTTGCCTGGCATGCATTATACAGCATTTTTAATCGTTTTTGCAGATCCATGTAAACAGGGATCATTTTGACAAAGCTGTCGTCTGTACAGAACAAATCGCAAAAGAAAAACTTTTGTGTTTTTAGCAAATTGTTGACGTGTAAACATACCCTTGACGGAGCATTTTAAGTTGTTTCCGCTGTTATAATAAGACAAAATCATTTCACATTGCCGATTTGAATTTAAGTCTTGCTACTACAGTCCAGTGATGAAATAGGCGTGTTCTGGAAATGGGCGCTTCACAAGCCATCTCCTTGTGGAAAGGTGAAGTAGGCTCAGACCGCATCTTAATGAACTCTCATACGCTTGAAAATGACAGTGTAGGATATGCATTCGAACCAATATGTTTAAAAACAGCCGTTGCATTTTACCATGCATGATTGACCTTTACACCCCTACAGATCATTTTCAAGAATTTTAATTCATTGTATCTGTATGCAAAATGTACCTTAATGAACTGGAAAGCGTCACTCTCGTGTAGAAGCCTCTCAAAGCCTGAGTGAACCTCTTGTAGACGAGTTTGATCTTGTGCTATTCGACTAAGGTTCTGCTGGATTCCAGAACACTGCTCACTATCATAGGTGCTGACACATTCACGCAGCGAAGATAAAAAAGCATCCAGATGTACAATAGAAGTCTCTCGGAAAGCATCTAGGTGTTGGTCTGTGTCATCCCGGTAGGCCTAGAACACAACAAATATTTCAAACAACATTTTTACATTTTAGAAAATGCTTGCTAATACAAAAATAGTCATGTTTAACTTAGCAACGTACAGCAAAAGCCAAGAGAATAACTAACTATTAATTAATAAATTCTTTAAGACTAAAAACAAAATTATATGGGACGTGAAGCAAAGGCATTGTGATTACTAACTTCACCTTGTTATGCCGTTCAATCTCTTTTTGTTCCAGTCGATTTTTTTCTGCCTTTAGGATCTTTCTGTTCGTCTTGTGCATCTGAATGTCAAGATAAACCTAGAAGACAACAGTGAGCAGAGAAAGAGAGAACAAGACAGAATTTACTGACATGTGAATGATTCTGATTCAAGTAAACTTGCATTACCGAATCTAGTGGATACCAGATAGTGTTCCAGTTGTGATAGAATAGTGGTTTCCAACCTTGTCCTGGAAGGTCCACCAACACTTCAATTTAATCTTGTTGCATCCGAAATCACACCAAATAGTGTACAACCTTACTTTGTACATTTTGTATACTGCATTTCATACACTACAGTGGTAGTCAACCCTGCTTCTGCTAACTGATTATATGTATTAACGGTTGCTCTCTGTCATGGGCAATATTAGCCTTTATAGGGTGCTTCTTAAAAGGAGGGCTGTATCTTACAAAGGCTGCATTTCTTGGCTGCTACGTCATCAAATCAACACCATCTCAGTCGGAAGGATCTTTGAAATGCAGCCTTCATTTCATGTCCTTTGTTCAACTGAATTTGAAGGATGCATCCTTCGCGACCTTCAAATCACCCACAATCCTTTGTACACATTCAAATTCACGAAAAACTCACGGAAAATGAGTCAGTATTGAGCTTGTCTGAATTTATTATGAAATGCAAGACAAAAATAATGTTTTCGGACATGAATGCATATATATGCATAATATCTTTTGTTTTGGTGTAAATTACTCACGTTAAGGATTAGTTCACTTTAAAATGAAAATTACCCCATAATTTACTCACCATCAAGCCATCCTATGTGTAAATGACTTTCTTTCAGACAAATACAATAAGAGTTATATTAATAATCACCCTGATGCTCCTAAGCTTTATAATGGCAGTGCACAGAAAACACCTGTTTGAAACTCAAAAAAGTGCATCCATCCATCATAAACGTATTCCACATGCCTCCGGGGGGTTAATAAAGGCTTTCTGAAGCGAAGCAATGCATGCGTGTAAGAAAAATATCCATATTTAACACCTTTTGAAGTAAAATAACTAGCTTCCAACAGACCACCTTCTGTATTCAACTTAAGAAAGTGTAACTCCTTTCATAGTTCAAAATGCTTACGCTACATTCTACGCCTACTTATGAAACAAGAGTAGCTGACTCGATGTCAGTTATGCTTTCTTCTTAAGTATGTTTATGATGGATAGTTGCATTTTTTTTATTTTCAAACAGGTGAACTAATCCTTTAACACTAAACTGCAAATAATGTAAACCACTGGGAGACTGCAGACAGCTGTGATTCATTGGATTGCATTAATAGAAAGACAGATTACATAAAGATTTATAATAAAGTATTTTTCCAACATTAAGTTTTATATGCATTTTCGTGCCATGACGGTGCGGGCAGGAACATGTGTGACGTAGCCATGTGCACTTACTAGACTGTCTCATTCTAGCATTTAATGCTGAGGAGGATTCGAGCCAACAAGCCTCTGAAGGACTGAACTAGGAGGATACAGCCTCGGTAGGATGCAGCCTTCTGTTTGAGAAGCACCCATAGTGCGAACGAATTCACGGCGAAAATCTACCGGAAATAGACCATCCGGGGACTTCTGGCATTCTCTTCAACATATTATGCTTTGGAACACTCTACTTGTAATCTCATACTATTTAGGATGAATAGTATAGACATTGGGACGCAGGGTATAATTCCCAGTCTGATGATGTTAACAGCTCTGAATAGAATATCACGTTATCATCTCAGGCTTACGGTACTTACAACATGGAGTGAACGCAGCACTATTTACGCTGTGTAAAAACATACAATACGCTTCAAATGGTTATTCATAAGTGTAAATATGCTCTATACTTAAATGACAAGACAAGACAATGTAGCTGTTGTGGGAAAAAAACTAAAGAATATCAGTCACACCAACAATCGTTCTTCCCTTCCATCATGTCTAAAGGTTTATGGCATGCCCAATTTTGGTATCAAAATTATATCTGCTTTCCCGGTAGTAAATACTTCTTGAGAGAGCTTTCATGTCCAATTTCAGACGAGGATTTAAGGTAATTACAATAGCATGCTCAGCCGAGCCTCACCTGGTTTCACCTGGTCTTAATGTGTTTTAAATGTGTCTCCTGCGAAAATACAACTGAAAGAGTGAAGATATTATTCTGCTTGCGAGGAAGGGTGAAAAGAAGTGAATGGAAAGGATACCAATAATGAAAAGGATAAAAATATTAAGAGCAAATTTAATCATAAACCATGTGTTTTGGCCCAACATAATGAAGATGGAATATATTGTTTTGATGTATTCTCTTAATACACGTCCCATACAATGCATAAGGGCTAGGTCACTGGGAGGCAAGTAGTATTAACTGCCTTGTGTGGTTGTTAGAGTGCATTCGACCACATGAGTGCCTACACTATGAAAGCAATCTGATAAAACGCATATTTGACTAGTTCTGCAAGTGGTTGAAAGTGGACAAGCTCAAAACTATTTAGACCCTTTTTAAACCTGTATTTAACATTGTCCACTTGTGATCAGATCGACAAAAATGCAGCTTAATACCAGGTCCTTAATAACAGGGCCTTTAGGGATGGAATTGACCTAGGTTGCCAATCCTTGGAATACTGATACCAAATATCATCTTCTGTGTGAACTGATGTAAGAAGACTGAATGGGCCTTGAAATGTCAGACCTACCTTAAAATCTTTCATGGTGTTCTTCAGCGTTTTGATGCAATGTCCATTGTGCGTTCCCTCTATGGTGCAGGCATTACAGAGGAACAACCGCTCATCCATGCAGTAGTACCGGAACATCTCATCATGTTCCAAACACTTCCTCTTCCTCATGTCATTGAGTGGCTCCACCAGCGGGTGCTCTCGGAAAGCCGGGAGCTCCAAATGAGGCTGAACATGCTTTGGGCACATGGACACTTCACACTTCAGGCAGGTTTTAACTGCCATGGGACCTTTTCCATCTTCACTGCCATCCCCTGGACAGTAATCACAGCGTACCTCAGCAGGTCTGTGAGATGGGTTGCTCCGGCTCTGGGCGGAGCGCTCTGATTGGCCACGACGGCGGAAACCATCAGCAATGTTGGCCAGCTTGAAGTTCTTCTGCCAGTTGGCGGAGCTGCGGTGACTTTGTCGGCACTCTGGACATCGCAAGCGGCCGTGATCGGAGCGGCTCTTGAGTCTCCGCAGGCATGGCAGACAGAAGTTATGACCGCAGGGCAGCAGGTGGGGATCACGGTAAAGCTCCAGACACACTGGACATGTTAGTTCTTCCTCTAAAATGCTGCTGTCTCCAGCAGATGTCGCCATAACTAAATCTGTGAGAAGGACTGTGGGGAGCTGGACTGCAAAATATAGAAGAAGTTTAAAGTTACACATTGCTACCCATTTTTGCCAAATTTGGATTGTTGATAAATAGGTTTATAAAAGAGTAGTTTACTCAAAAATGCCATCATGTTATTCTAAATCCACATTGTGTTATGTTTTTAAACTCTTTTCATTTGAATGTAATTGTTTTTCTGACAATGCAAGAGGCTGTGATAGTATAAAAATTACCAAATAAATAGCAAGAAATCAGTTATGAAAATAGATCATTAACAAATCCACAAGTAACGTGGCAATATAAAGCTGTGATACTTTAAATAAATAAATAAATAAAAATAAATCACACAAGCACTAATAGTTCATGTAGACAATACAATTGCATTTAGGCTGATAATGATTTTGTTATCTGCACTATGAAAAATCAACAGGATTTTTCACAAGATAGTTCTATTTGGAAAAAAGAAAAAAAAAGAAAAGAAAAAAAAAACAGTATTCATTAAGTTGATTTTTTAGTGGTGTGCTAAAAAATTAAAATAATTAAAAAGAAAAGCTGGACAACTGACACAAAAGCAGGTGAGGCTGTGACTAATTGAAATTATGATAATAATTGTGATTGATATCTATTTATTTTGAGGAGTAGTGATGGATTCAAGAACCATCTAATTATTAGCATCTCAGTGGACCCTCCTCAATTATAAGATATTAATTTTCTGTCATACAAGCAATACTCCACACTATAGTGGTGAATGAAAACAATATATAAACAACAAAATATGGATCAAGAGTCACAGGTTTTCTGAAAAACTCTCATGAGTTAGTAGGAGGCGGTGACACGCGCGCGCGCGCGCACACACACACACACACACACACACACACACACACACACACACACACACAGCCACTGCTGCACACGTCTGGTTCACTATCCCTACAAGGATAGTGTAATGTAATGGTTTTTATACTGTACAACCTGTATATTCTATCCCCTAACCCTACCCCTAAACCTACCCATCACAGAAAACTTTCGCCATTTTTAAACAAACAAAAAACATAATTTAGTATGTTTATTAATCCATGTCCCCACGGGGACTGCTGGCTGGTCCCCAAAATGTAGGTGATCTCAGGTCTCTCCTTGTGGGGACCATTTGGACCAATGTAATATAAACATGTACACGAATACACACACGAATTAAACACAGCTTACCCTAGGTGAATAGCGGCAGCAAGTAGTCTATACAGCAGAATATCCCTTGTCTTCAGCTGGAGAAAAATCAAAAGTGAAAGTAAAAGGGTGACGTAATCAGGGCTGCTGACTCAGCAAAACATTATTGCAATGGAATAAGCTGTTTGATGAAGTTTAGCGGCCTGCTCGTCGGTACGCTGGGTCTACATTATTAGACATATTTTAATTCTGTTTCTCAGCTTTACTGTACAGGTGTAATATGATCCTGTCCTCTACTAAAGCCGGACACAAATGAAGTGGTCACGTAGTATGTGTTAATTTTCTCAGCGCTGCAAAATCTTTACCAATCACTACTGCAAACAAATTTATAAACATGCTCAGGTGGATTCATATTTGCATCTCAGGAAACAAAGTCTTGACTTAAAATATTAACCATAATAACCAATAACAAACAAAAACAGAACTAAAAAAAAAAAAAATACTTTACAGCTTATATTCAAATAAAGCTCTCACAAACCTGGAAAACCTGACATGTGCAGTGCACAATAACGATCACAAGCGCTTTGTGTACTCTTTCATTCAGTCACAATACACACTATTATGTTGGTTCACCCGTGTTCTAGTCACTTACTGAACATGCTTTGGTATAACAAACACGTCTTAGTAAAAGATAGATAAGATAGATAAGATAAGATAGATAAGATAGATAAGATAAGATAGAAGTCAAACGGAAACTAGCACTGACTGAAAGCTGAAAGAATCTGCACAGACTCACTTTAATCCACTTGTTGCTGCGTGAGTTACTTAACCTACTTAAAAGAAACACTAATGATACAAGTGTAAAAACAATTTTGTGAATCTTCTATAATCGTACCTAAATTCTTTGTTGTGTAAAGCGACCAGTGTTCGGCAGCTCGTGATATTTCCTCGTTTTGTTACGAAGAGCCACATTCATTCCCCGGTCCGCCCACTCTCTTCTATTTCCGCAAACGGGATTTTAAACTATCAGGCACAACCGGGCACAACATTGCAGCGCTGACTAATTATGTTAACCAATAAGGAGACTTGTTTTGTACCACGTGACCGTACGGGAGCATGTAGGGAGAGGGTGATTTTTTTTATTTATTAATATATTTTTTTTTTTATTAAATGCTTAAAGGAAAAAAAAAAAACAGTAACAACAATTGTCATCATTGTCATATAACAATAAAACAATACGCCAGAGTCCAACAGTCTTTCAGTCCAGATCAAGTGCCAAGTCTTTAAGCATTGTTCTCAAAGCCTTCAGGTTTTTAGAAAATTCAATAGAGTCAAAATACATTTTCATCTCATGTTTAAATCTTAAAAAAAGAGGTTTGCACTTTGAAAATTTAAATTTATGAATGTGATATTTGGCTAACAGAAAAATAAGGTTTATAAAATAAATATCATTTTTCTTTTCACATTCATGAAAGCCAAAAATTACATTTCTAGATGTAAATTTGAAATTTGGATTTACATAACATTTAAATAAGTCACAAATGTGTAGGGAGATGGTGATAATGGATAATAAACCGAGGGAATAGAGTACCTAAGGGATGACGTGTTTTTGTAGGCCAACCCGGAAGTTAGCGGCGCACGGGTTCCCTCGATTGAAAGCCTATGCATTTTCCCCATAGACTTTTGGAAAATCGCAGAAAATAAACTCCGTGTTTAACAATGGGCTATGACACTTACATGTTTGTCTATCAAGATAATCTTTACAAGTTAAAACAACATTTATACATTTGAAGCCTAAATAAAGTGGTCAGATATAAAAAGCTAACAGTAGGCTAAATGGACTAAGGCACACCATGGTTGCGGATCAACGTCACCACCACCAAGCTTCCTCAAACTTTATTTAAAAAAATATGCTCGCTGATTATGATCTGCGCTGTGTATGAATACTTATCCACTTTTTCCACTGAGAAATGCTGTGCAAATGTCCTTTTTGTCATGATGACGTCTAAAGTCCCCGCCAAGGAAGTAGTCCATTTCGCACCCGCCGTTTTTAAGACACAATAAAGGTTTAAAAAATCACAAGCGGGTTATAACTGGTGTGTTTTATGTCATAGATCAAAACGTGAAAAAAAATGTAGAGGCTTTTTTAACCATAGACCTTATTTCAGGCGATTTAGCAAAAACCCATTAAAAAAAAAACAAAAAAAAAACAACAACAAAAAAAACAAAACATAGACTTTACGGCCTTGGAACCGTTGGAATGCTTACTCGCTTCTGGAAACTTTAAAAACAATACTAAGTATGAATGATAGAGCACAGCTGAGAGAGTTGTTAGTTTTTTAAGGGATATTGGGCTTTATTATAGGATATAATTTTTTGTGTGTGTTTGTGTTTTTTCCCTCCCCCCTCAACCCCTGAATAATTGTAGATTTATTGTGAATTTACCATGCAATTTACTGACTGATCCACACTCCGAAACAGAAGGTGGCGGTAATGCACCATTAAGCTGGATGCCAACCGCCGTTAAAAAAAAAAGGAAAAAGAAAAAGAAGACGTGACAGGAAAGTGTGTCACACGTCAATATAGTGACGCAGAACGCAGTTTCAGTTTGGTGTAAACTCGCGCGTTTTTTTGATGAGTGTCAAATTATACGCACGTTCTCTCGAGGTGTTGTAGTGTTTTAAATCTTTTGGTGGATATGGCAGATGTCAGAGCCTTGGGCGTTTTTCAGAAGCGTGTGAAATCTTTGTTCGGCTCGTTGCTTGATGTTCTGCTGGTTGAAATTACAGAAGCGTATAGAGAGAGTTTGGCAGACAGCATGTGCATAAACCACTGTAAGTGTCTTATCCTGACAAAAAAAAAAAAAAAAAAAAAAAACTTTTAAACGGTGTTTTATTTACTTTTGAGAGTTATATTTAATTGTATTTTATTTGAATATACAGTAGTCGGCATTTGAAGTGGATCAAAAAAGTTAATCAAAGTTGTCCTAAGAAATAAGTTGTCCTAAGAAGAAGGTTTTAGGACCACTTTGATGAGAGGTTTTGATCCACTTCAAATGTTGACTACTATATTTAATTGTGGTTATTAATAATTTTAGTACTTATTGTGTTGATGAAAATGGCTTTGTATTTTGTATCAAAATACTTTAGTGTTTTGTATTTCTGTAGCTTTAAAATACTGTCAAATACTTTGTAAGAAGTCTACATGATGACATCATAAAATGCAGCCTCTGATTGGTGCTTACTCAGTAGTTTGCCCAGACTTGAGTTCAGAATAGCTGTTAAGTTTTGTTCATTTTACTAGCCTAGGCTAAATAGTTTGCCAATTTACATAATGATCTTGAAAACTATTATACCGAGCAGCAGCCCCCTATATTTATGATTAACAATGAATTGATTAATTAGTTATAAACTAGTTGCTATAAATACAGGAGCCATCAGTTGTCTTCTTATGAATGACTTGTTTGTCATTGAGTCAGTGTTGCTGATGCAAAGTAGGCCCTTTGTTACCAAACATCAAGTAACTAAATTAAGATACAATGGACCCTTCGCTAAGCCCCGCCCTCCTTATTTACTGTTGCTACGCTTGTCAAGCTTTTGAGCCTGGCAAGTCATTTACAGTGTGTATGCACCGGTGTCAGACATTTTCAAGGAGATAATTAGTCATTTTTGGCGAACAGGTGAAATATCTGAGAAAGCAAGACAAAAGGGACTGCAGTATGCATTCGAGAGATATATCCACGACATAATATGCAACCGATTAGAAAATAATTTGATCAAAATTGAAGCTAAAGCTCCGAGCGCGAGCAGCAGCCGCCTCATACGCTGACAATTCAAATGGGAAACACACAGTTTATTGAGGAAAAGCTTTGTTCATCCACAGCAGGTTAAGTGAAATTTGTGAAAATAACCTAATAATTATAAATCAAACAGCTTATCATAAGTCTTGTGGAATAAATACAAGACGTTAGCCTGACCACTTTGCAATGGTAACATTCTCCCGCTTATAATTTTAGCACGCCAGGCTAACGTTACTCTGTCTTGCCTTTAATCATATTATTTCACGTTAAAATACGTTATATACATTATGAACAAAGAACCATCATTATTTCCAAGCAACGATGTGCTGAGTTAGCTAGCTAGCTAACCTACAAGGACTGCATATGCATACATCAATATTACATCATTGTCGTTATGATAAATAACACACAATTAATGTACTTGCATTATTGTTAAGGGTAGGTTTAGGGCTGGGGAAAGTGTAGATGTTAATAAAGCCATAAACCACGTTAATATCACGTTGGAAGCACAATCTGATAGGTAACGTTAACATTTTTCAGATTTTGCTAACGTTACCCACTGTTTCAATGGGAGGTAGTAAAATCTGACAGGGTAGCACAAATTGTCAGAACACCGGCACTTCTCCCCTTGGGTTTTAGGTTTCGAGAAATTCCACCACCTCGTCTAAACTGTTAGGATACCGGGTATCAGATTAACACAAGCCATAAGCACAACGCTTCGGCATGTTCCCTCGCTTGAAAGCTTGACAGACCTCCTGCGCCTAGTAACAGTTGCTAAACCACGATTGGCCTGTGGTGGTTTTCGGGCGTGGCTTAGCGAAGGGTCCATTATAAGTCATTTGCAAACTGTTTAAAAACTAACCTTCATCTGGGAGATTACAGGGATGTGTGAATATTTGATCTGTTAAAGCCACAATATGTAAATTTTCGCCACTAGAGGTCGCTTATCCTTGATTTTGTGGAATCATGGGATATGTTGTCTAAACGTCTACAGCCAGTGGAAAAGAATCGGGACGGGACTCGGGCAGAAATCATGTTCATGGATGAGATTATTAACATTATTGTAGTATGAAGCAGAGCAAGGCCGAGTGATGTTGGAGCGGAACAAGGCCGTTGGAGCGATTGCTAATGAGAGATGAGCGCGACACACGTCTCGAGATCAGTGGAACTTTTATTATGCTGCTTCCGCTTCTTCCTGCCAAGTGTATGTAGTGTAAAGCAGCGCTGTTTATCATATTAGATACATTTGAGTGTTGAAAGTTGTTATAATGCTACTCTGTGCGTTCGCTTGACAGCTGCTATGAGACACTTGTTGCACACTACAGAAGCTAGATCGATATTAGTCATGGTAAATCAAGAAAACAAGATTTAAACAAGAAGCTATATAACATTAGTTTTCGCTGAATGTCGTTGAATGAATCCAAACAGTTCCTCATCTTGAGGAATATAATGCGTCTTTGGTGTTTCCATAGTTTCTACAAAATAAAACCTGAAATTGAGTATAATGCGGGTATGATATCATTGATAGGCGACGCACGGACACGGCCCGTGTTAAAATGGCATATTTCTCTGGATTTAAACATTCAAGTACACAAGTCAACAAAATATATAACATTGTTCTAGTGGTTTTTGGATGTTTTAATCCAAAAATCCTTCTGTACATATTGTGCCTTTAACTGGTTGCATGTTAGATTTATTGATTGACTCGTTTACTTAATCAACTGAGTCGGCGCAATGGTGAAGGGATAGATCAAGTAGGCCAAATGATGGAAGGTTTGCAAAGATATTTCATGAAATTTTTGTACTATTTTTAAAATACAAAAATACAGTAGTTTATTTTGATACACGGTGTGGCTGCTGTATTTTGTAGTTTATTTTGATACACTTAAAATTAAGGTATTTTATTTTAAAATACATTTTGATGTATTTTTGCCCAACCCTGGCATTGCCTAAAAGGGATAGTTCACCCAATAACAAAATTCTTTAATTATTTACTCACTGTGATGTCATTTCAAACCTGTAGGCTATGACTTTGTTTCTTTTGTGGAACACATGAATGCTTTTTGAAGAATACTTTAACTGTTTTTGTCCATACAGTTAAAGTTAATAGGGTCCTAAACAATGTTATTAACTTCACTGTATGGACCAAAATACTGAATTCAGAAGAGAATACTAATACTATTTCTGCCATATCACATTTGTTGTGTGATTCATTATGAAAATCATACCAAAATATTCCATAACACTTTAAACCATCACTACTTAAGCATGACCCGTTTCTTTATATAAGCAGTAATAAGCATTCACAGAATTTGGGAACACACAAAGTCAAATGAGGTGTCATTATTCTCTGCACGCATCAAGAACAGAAGCGAACATGAAAAAGTCATCACAAATTGTGTATTAAAGGCAGGTGAAGTCGAGGTACTGCAGAGCTCTTGTAGTACAAGGCTAAAGAGGTCTTGTGCACAGAAAGTCTGCCAGAAGTATTAAATATTATTGTACTGATATGTAAGTGTCTTTTACATGTTACTTCAATTACTGATATTTCAAAATGCACAAAAATTCACAAAAAATGTATATTGTGTTTTTAGCTTAAAAAACATTCCCACAGTAGATGATGCTGTAAGGGGATTGGACTATAAAAAAGGGAAGAAATGACAGGAGAGAGATGTGATTGAGTAGGGATATGGGCAGAGAAATCACAAAAACTGCTAATGTCACCCATATTTTAAAAATCTGTGGACTCATTCAATTAAATTATATTCATATTTATTTGAATAGAGCTTTTCACAGTACATGTCATCTCAAAGCAGCTTTACAGAAAATGCATGTTTCTACATTACAATTTAGAGTAATCTAATTTATACATTTTGTGCAGTTGATTTGAAATTCTTGTTTTGCAGGTGAACAATGTGCCATTAATCGGCTTGAGAACAATGACAATAAGGTAAATTTGTGTGATGTACTTTACAGTCTATTTTAATATCCCCAGTCCTGTTCTGATGCTCTGTTTTTATTTTTTGTAATATTTGTTCATTAGTTCCTTGTTTGTCCTGTGGAGTTAAACCGCCCACTTTTCTTCAGGAAAATCCTCCAGTTCCTTCACATTTTATTTTTTGTGTTTTTTAGCATCTTCAGCATTTTTGGACCCTTTCCAGTAGGGCTGTCACTAATAATTATTTTGGTAATTGAGTAATTGGTCGGTTATGTTGGTGATTAATTAAGTAATAAGATATGTTTGTGGCAATAAAAATAGACCAATAAAGTGAACAATAGCCTTTAAAATTACTTAAAGCAGGGGTGCCCAACCCTGTTCCTGGAGAACTACCATTCTGCAGATTTCAGCTCCAACCCCAATCAAACTTACCTGAACCAACTAATCAAGGTGTTCAGGGTTGCTTGATAATTACAGACCGGTGTGTTGGAGCAGGGTTGGAACTGTAGTCTGCAGGACGGTAGCTCTCCAGGAGCAGGGTTGGACGCCCTGACTTAAAGGGTTAGTTCACCCAAAAAAGGAAAATTCTTTCATCATGACTCACCCTCATGTTGTTCCAAACCCGCAATACTTCGGCTCCTCTTTGGAACACAAATTAAACTATTTTAAATGAAATCTGAGATATTTTTGTCCTTCCATTGACAGTGGGGCTGCCCCTGACTAAAGATTTTTCTAGTTGACTAAAGGCAGGAACACACCAAGCCGACGGTCGGCCGTCGGGGAGTTTTTCTTTGTCGGCCGACTAAGTTTTCACCGTCGGCTGAAGTTGGTCCTCATCTGCTTTTTTCCGGCCGATTCGACATGTTGAATCGGCGTTGGAGCTCGTCGGTCCGTCGGGCCATCTGATCATTCTGATTGGCTGTTCAGCTACTGCCGTCTGCTGTTCGGAAAGTCTTGCATTTCATCTCACGCAGTCGCAGAACTGACGTGCTACTTGGCCGTCGGCTGTTTAGCGTCGGTTTGGTGTGTCAGGACAACTTTGGACACAGACACTGCCAACATGAGCCAACCCTGCAGTTTGCTTTCGTCGCCACTAGTTCGTCGGCATCGGCTTGTTGTGTTCTGGCCTTAACAGTCATTTATTTAAGCAAATGTGTGACTAATAGCACATTTATATTAATTGAATTACTTAAATATATACTGGGTGGAATACTAAACCATAATGGCCCAGGTTAAAAAAAAAAGTACATTTCTATAATGTACTTAAAGTGCTCTTTTCGCAAACTAATTTTGTACTTAATATACTAACAATTCTTTAGTACTAATTAAGATAATCTTCTACATCTAAATGTACTCAACTGCTTTTGAGACACCATGACATAAACTAAAATGTGCTTTTAATGTACTTTCTGTATTTAAAAAAAAAAAGTATTTAGATACTACTTAGTACATTTGAACCCATAGTGTACTACAAGTGGTAACTAAATATATTTTTTTAAATACAGAAATGGTATATTAAAAGCACATTTTAGTTTCATGGTGTCTCAAAATAAAACAGTTGAGTACACTTAGATGTTCTTAAGATTATCTTAAGAGGTACGAAAGAAGAATTTTTAGTATATTAAGTACAAAATTAGTGGACAAAAATAGAGCACGTTATAGAAGTGTAATTCTTTTTCAACTGGGGAGCCTTTAACATATAGGCGTAATATATAGCGTATTCCGCACTCAAATGCACATATAAAGCTTGCCACAAAGCACAAACAATAGTAATGGTTATGAATGTGTCAGAGAAAACAGCAAGGAGATATTTTAATTATTTATTAAAGGGTTGGTTCACCCAAAAAAGAAAATTGTCATTAATCACCCTCACGTTGCTCCAAACCTGTGAGACTTTCATTCATCTTGTGAACACAAGTGAAGATATTTTTGATGAAATCTGAGAGCTTCCTGTCCCTCCATAGACAGCTACGTAACTGACACTTTTACGCTTAAGATCATAAAGAGATCGTAAAACTAATCCATACGAATTGAGTTGTTTACTCCATATTTTCTGAAGAGACTCAATCGCTTTATATGATGAACAGATTTAGGCTTTTATTCACATGTAAACACTGATCAGCGAACATAATCAGAAGCGCAACCGAACCTGCTTGAAGCACGAGAACAAACCTCTTCCGGAAGCTCAATCTTGCTGCGCAAATGAGAATGAACCTCAATGGTTACTCAGCATGAAAAAAGCAAAAAATTTGGACTAAACCACTCATTTCAAATGGATTAGTTAAATCATCACAAAGATCTTCATTTGTGTTCTGAAGATGAACAAAAGTCTTACGGGTTTGGAACGACATGAGGGTGAGTAATTAATGACAGAATTTTAATTTTGAGGTGAACTAACCCTTTAATCTATCATTCAGTTTCAGAAAGTTGTCTAATAATGCAGTTCATGGATTCTCTTCCATAGAATGCACGACTTCCTGTATTTTGCTGGTTAATCAACATGGGTAAATTTGTAATCAAGGATTTTTATTTTTTTTAATTGAGTGCTTGAATTTAAAGGATTAGTTCACTTCAGAATTAAAATTTCCTGATAATTTACTCACTCCAACGTCATCCAAGAAGTTTGTCTTTCTTTCTTCAGTCGAAAAGAAATTAAGTTTTTTTTAGGAAAACATTCCAGGATTTTTCTCCATATAGTGGACTTCACTGGAGTACAACGGGTTGAAGATCCAGATTGCAGTTTCGATGCAGCTTTAAAGGGCTCTACACAATCCCAGCCGAGGAATAAGGGTCTTGTCTAGCGAAACGTTCAGTCATTTTCTTAAAAAAAATAAATAAATAAAATTATATACTTTTTAACCACAAATGCTAGTCTTGCACTGCTCTGCAATGCACCATGCATTATGTAATCACGTTGGAAAGGTAACGCGTGACGTAGGCGTTCAAATGACCGATCGGTTTGCTAGAGAAGACCCTTATTCCTTGGTAGAGCCCTTTGAAGCTGCAACTTCAACCCATTGTACCCCAGTGAAGTCCACTATATGGGGGGACCATTTTTGGTTCCTCAAAGATCCTTTCATTGCTCAGTTCTTAAAAGAATAATTTGTTCTTATTGTGAAAGATTTTCTACTATTTTTAAGTCTTTTTAATTGTCTTTTGTCCTATAGTCTCAGCAGGGCAATGAAGTCAGAGTGGAATCTGAAGAGTCCCAGCCATTAATGAGCATTCAATGCAGTGACACAGTCACTCCATTGCAGATGACACACAAGGAATCTGAACAGCCAAAAGCTGCACCAAGCCAGTCAAACACCCTGAAAAATCTCAATCCGTATCCAGTGCAGGTGTCATCTCCTGTATTAACACTGTTAAAACAGAATGACATAGAGTTAGACACTGTAGAAGATAAGATGATACAAACTGCGGTATCCATACGCGTCACTGAAATGCAGACATTTCCAGAGATTCCCAACATACCCGTCGGAAAGCCTGAAGAAGGGCCGCCAACTGTTGATCATCAGCCAGAAACACTGGGTATGACTGAACCAGAGCCTGAACATGTCACTAAACGAGAAAATGAAGATGTTGCTGTGACCACTGAAGAAGCAGAACTAGAAATTGGTTGTCAAGAGAAGACGTGCCAGACCTCAAGTGAAAATACTCAAGCTCAGCTGAAGCCTGAAGATGGTGAGCTACATGAACCAGTAGAGTCAGTAGATTCATGTCTTCACTGGAATCAGTCTTCCTTTGGGGTTTATTTTGGCACTGAACGAATACCCCAGAGCCATCTTGTAAATACGGAGTCACGGGAAAGGCTTGAACCTTCGCAGAAGCTGTCCAATTGCTCTTTGATGCCTCAACTCAGGGGTTGTTTAAGACCTTGCTTTGTACAACTTGAGAATGCTGAAATACTGCAAAGACCCATCAGCCAGTCTAGACGACTGCATGTTTGCAGCATCTGTAACAAAATCTTTATCTACAAGAAAACCCTACGGAGGCACAAACGCATCCACACAGGCGAGAGACCCCACGGCTGCTCACTCTGCTCTAAGTCCTTCATCCTACGCAAAACCCTCCGTCAGCACAAGAAACTACATTTCAAGAGACCGTACAGCTGCACTCAATGTGGCAAGAGGTTTAAACACTGGAGAAAGCTACGCATCCATTGGCATTCTCATGCTGGAGAGGGTCCGTTCGTGTGTAGCCTCTGTGGAAAATGCTGCAGGACTCTAAAGAGCCTTGACCGGCACCTGGCTTACGTTGACCACAACTGCATAATCGAGAGAAGAATCGATTGTTTTAATACAAAGATGTAAGGATTTTGCCATAATATTCACAGTGTATTATACTACACTGTACAGTTTTGTATTGTCATTTGTGTGATGTAATGAAGCGTCTCAATCATAACTGAATTAAATGGGTTGCATGTGTTCTTTATCAATTAATTGTTTAACAACAACTTAATTGTAATAACAAACACTTACATTCAGTAAGAATATTGGTCTGTAAGGTTTTTCTTTTTCGCTAATGTGATTTTCCTGGCCAGTCCACAGAATACACTCTAAACACAAATAATAAATAACACAACAGTTTGCATCAATCTTTTTGAGTTATGACAACTTCTGATGAAATTTGTTCAACCAACAAACTACACTGAGTAAGAGGGAAAGTCATTTATAGTATCACTCAAAAATTAAGTTAGTTTCAATATAATTTACTCATAAATGGAATGGTGGCCCTGGAACCAATTAATCTTGCCTATTTTAGGTTCAATTAACAGCTAGCATAGCACATACTTTGTAATTTATTTGTAAATTTAATGAACAAAGATTATACTTATCACTGGAATTATCACAGTCAGTGCTAACAGAGCAAAGTGTTAAGTAAAATAGTGAAATAAGCATATTGTAGCATATCACATACAGAGCTCAAAATCAACTGAGCATTATTATAAAAGGATTTTAGTTTCATCTCATCAAAAAAGACTGGTAATTTAAATCTAATTTAAGATCATGTACAAATTTAATACTGTTAAGTTAACATAAAGAGGGGTTTCATAATTTATAGATGTGTTTAGATCAAACATGGTTTTCATGTATTTTAGTGTATTCGATCTCTAAAGTGGTCAAGGATTCCTGATATCCCTACATGCCTATATCTGAGTTTCAATAGCAACGAACATTTGTGTTTTCCTTGATCTTTAAAAAAAAAATCAGATCAATCTCATCAGATCAATCCAGCAATCAAAGTCCGAACTGGAAAATTCAACACTGAACGTTAAGTTAGGAACTTAATTGGATGGGCAAGACCAGGCCGGGTTGCTTTTAATATAATTTTATTGTTACCTATTTCAAGTACTTTAATTCATTAGACTAATAAAATTAACATGAAAACATTTTTGCAGTAGTCTGTATTAAACCTGCATTTGAGTTAAGTTGAAGAAGAACAGCTGGTAAGATACATTTTTAACAATATTGCTCTAATGCCCATGAGACATACTTTATGTAATTACTCAGTTTGGAGTCCTTTTTTTTTTTTTTTGGCATATTCTGCTTACAGAGTGATAACTTAAGATGTGCACAGCAACGTATACAATTTATAGGTAAATGTATAGACACTACAATGGATAACAAATGCATATCAAATGTCTACAGGGAGTGCAGAATTATTAGGCAAGTTGATTTTCTGATCATATTTTTTTTCCAAGCACATTTTACCATTTCCAATCCACATCAATCTTAATAACTCCTATTAATATTGTTTTTAATCATTTATAAGTGATATATAATTGTTCATGAAGGCTGGAAATGAAAAATGCCTTATATTCAGGTGTGCAGAATTATTAGGCAAGTTTTCTTTTACAGGCAAAATGAGCCAAAAAAGAGATTTAACTCAGACTGAAAAGTCAAAAATGATTAAATACTCATGAGAAGGACACAATACTAATGCAATACTAGAAATTGCAAAGTTAAAGCATGACCAAAGGACAGCAAAATGCTCATTGGGTCAGCAGGGTCATACAAAAACAGGTGGAAAAGAAAAGACACGTTAACAGCAAAATAATTAAGAATTAAGGTGAAGAATTAAGTGTGAAACCATCAGGAACCCTTTAGTCTCCAGTGACACCATTTTCCAGAACTGCAACCTACCTGGAGTCTCCAGAAGTGTGAGGTGTCAGGATCTCAGAGACTTGTGTTAGCTAAAGAATCCTAAAAAATGACCCGCTCTTAATAAGAATCACAAGCTGAAGTGTTATAAAATACATGAAGACTGGGTTTTTATAGGCCTTATAGACAGACAGCTTGAGAATGACTCCTGAAGGACCAGCACCACATCCTCTTGTACCACTGTTTGAAGAATTTATCTTCCAGAATCTGGCAATAAGTTTTGGAAGATCATTTTTAGTCCATCTCTGCAAGATGGACATTTCAGGATAAGAGATGGACTAAAGGTGAACTCCCACACCTTACTGCCAGATTCTGGAAGATAAATTCTTCAAACAGTGGTACAAGAGGATGTGGTGCTGGTCCTTCAGGAGTCACTCTAAATCTGTGTGTCTATAAGGCCTATAAAAACTCAGTCTTCATGTATTTTATAACACTTCAGCTTGTGATTCTTATTAAGAGCGGGTCATTTTTTAGGATTCTTTAGCTAACCTAAGTCTCTGAGATCCTGACACCTTGCACTTCTGGAGACTCCAGGTAGGTTGCAGTTCTGGAAAATGGTGTCACTGGAGACTAAAGGGTTCCTGATGGTTTCACACTTAATTCTTCACCTTAATTCTTAATTATTTTGCTGTTAACGTGTCTTTTCTTTTCCACCTGTTTTTGTATGACCCCGCTGACCCAATGAGCATTTTGCTGTCCTTTGGTCATGCTTTAACTTTGCAATTTCTAGTATTGCATTAGTATTGTATCCTTCTCATGAGTATTTAATAATTTTTGACTTTTCAGTCTGAGTTAAATCTCTTTTTTGGCTCATTTTGCCTGTAAAAGAAAACTTGCCTAATAATTCTGCACACCTGAATATAAGGCATTTTTCATTTCCAGCCTTCATGAACAATTAAATATCACTTATAAATGATTAAAAACAATATTAATAGGAGTTATTAAGATTGATGTGGATTGGAAATGGTAAAATGTGCTTGGAAAAAAAAATATGATCAGAAAATCAACTTGCCTAATAATTCTGCACTCCCTGTATGATGTGAATAATAAAGTGAGTTTGCGACAGTATTTATTTTCACTAACCAACAAAATATTATTGATCAAAACAATTAAAACTATTTTGAACTTATTGACCCACCACCAGCATTATAAGTAATATTTTTTAAACATTTCTTTCTCTCTTCTCCATACTTCTAAATTCTTCTGAAAATGTTCTAAAATGTCTAAATTATTTACCATGATTGAACTCATTCGTGACTGAATACTTCACATAAACTGGTGATCCCCACCCCCCTAAAAAATTAGAAACAAAAATATTAAGAAGCCATTCAACAGCAGGTAATACAGGATCATTACAAAATATGTAATTTTTGTATAATTTGTTTCTTTGTGTGAAAATCTGTTGTTTTGAATCACATTTATTCAGAAATATAGAAAATTCTGAAGGTTTCACAAACTTTCAAGCACCACTGTATAGTTTATCAACTATAAAATTATTTTTATTTTCTGTGGAAGGAATATATAAAGAGCACATACTCTATTGTTTGTGGTTTTGTACTAACTTTGGAATTTCAAATGTTACTTATTTATGCTGAACTGTTTAAAGCATTGCTCATTTGCAAGTTGTGCGAACAAATGCAGCATTATAAACATTTATTAAAACAAGTATGCTAGGTATGGGAATTACAGTACTTCATTGTTATACTTATTATTTTGGAACATCTGTAGTTTTTCTTCTTTTAAACAAAAACTGGTTTATATCAAAATCAAAACATTTTCATGTCTGGGTCTAAACCTAACATGTGCTGACATTTTAGGAACTAAAAGTGTTTAAGGACAAAAAGAGAATTTTAAAGCAATTCCGGAGTTTTGAGTTAAAATGTCCATAGACTTTCCACAAATTAGCAGTTGTTGAGTTTCTTGATCTCACTGGCTTTCATGAGTGCTTTAATGGCTCTTGCCCTCATTTCCAGCTCCAGTAATTCCAGCTGCTGAGCTGACGGCTGCTCTGTTGAAGCTGCGGGAACATTTTCTAGCGTGGCTGCTTTTTCCAGTGATGCTGTCCTCAAATCTTTGCTGGGTTCAGAGGACGTCAGAGCTAGAATTTCACTGACACTTCTATCAATGTCCTGCTGAAGCTCCACTTTCGGCTCAGCTGACTGCATGACTGTGGCGGGAGGCAGAGCTTCATCTCTGAGCACTGGTTCTTCAGCTTTGATGACTTTATGACCCTCAATGTCACTGTCGTCAATTTCTGCATTGATGCTGAGAACATCACTGTCGTCTCCAGAACCCGCACCTGACATAGACACAAATGCATGCACAAAAGTCAGTTCTGAAATTGAACAATCAAATGTAAAATATCACTGCATAGTCTTCCCTGTATTCCAATAATTCAATTCCAATTAATCTTTGTTAAAGCTAAAAAAGTGATTTTCTCTTTGTATTTTGTTGTTTGACTAACAGTAGGTCTGCTATTTAAGAGCTAATGGACGGATCCAATATAATGATACAAATTGCTTGCATTCACATAAGCCATTAGCAACTGTGTTTACGAGCATACTCACTGACACCGGCATTTTGACATAATTTTGCACGTATGTGTCCATTCAAGCACAAACGGACGAGAAAGAACAGCATTCTGTGTTCGCATGCTGTGTATACGGCCCTGTGTGCACAGAAAACAGCGTGCAAGTTCCTAATTGAGTTCTCTTTCACATCGTTGTGCATTCAAATCGCTTGAATGTTTAAACTGTTTAAACTGACAGGACCTAAAACTGTGGTGCCTGGTCTGTACGGATCACGTATTAGCTACGATCCCTATACTGGACATTTCACACACTGTGATGTGACCATCACACAGTGTTGGGTAGACAGTGGTGGGTAGTAACTGATTACATGTACTCTGGATTATGTAATCAGATTCCAAAAAATAAGTACTTGTAATTAGATTATATATTACATTTTAAAATACTCATAATCAGACTACAGTTACTTTGAATAGTTTGAATTGAGTCAGTTTTAATGAGTTTGAAAGACAGAAGCCTATAGCAAGGGGAGTCAAAAGGTAGGTGTCGTTTGATAGAAAACTTTTTAAATTTTTAGTGGAAGAAATCATTATATTTGAAAATTCTCATGCTGAGAAACTGCAGATAAAAGACAAAACAATAAGTGTGCTCAAGGGAAATTTTACTTATCTTATTTTGACATGCAATAACTCAGGAAGGAAATAAGGTTGGATTCTTTGTTTTTTTTTTGTGAAGTTCCCCTACATGTGAACTGCATATGGATCAAGTTTTGTGACGATAGCATAAAGTAATCAAAAATTACAGCATTGGAACCAAGCATTTTCAAAAATCATTGTTGCTCTCATGATTGACGCAATGGATGATTTTGGACTCATTTCAATCTGGAGCATCTACAGTAAGTAATGATGTGCCATTTTCTATGATCTGTGCATGTTTCATGAAGTTACATGCGTAAACATCACGTGAAAGCAACATATGATTTTACTTGGCTACATGTGCACCTATGGAGTTTTGTGTGCTATAACTCCATGAGAGAATATCTTTAGTTCTAAGTGACAGATTATGGTGAGTTTGGGCTTTTTATAATCATCTGCTGTAAATATTGAATCTGCTGTGCCATTTTCTACGAGCATGTTTCATGAAGTTACAAGTGAAAATGTGACATAAATGCTGCAAATTGTATATTTACATATGGGACTTGGGGGGGCTTCATATGAGCTTCAAAACTCGCTCAAATTTAGCCAAAGGCCAAAACAATTATTCTTATTGTATTCTACTCTGTGATACCTTTCAAACGACATATGATACATGACTGTCGGAGTTGTGTGTTTTTTTTTTTTTTTTTTTTTTTTTTTTATAAATATTGCAGTATAATAGTACAAGAAAAGTATTTCATAAATTATTTTCAAAAAAAAAAAAAAAAGTTTTTTTAAAAAAAATAGATCAGCAAATAACTCAGCACTACATAGGTGTTAATCAAATTGGCTAATTGAATAGTAAAGTTCAGACTCTAAGCTTTCAAATGACATCTTGTTTTGTGTTGATCAAGGCAGTAGTTTTGAAAAAAACATGTTTATACATTTTTGCGTAGCTCGGTGGTGTAAACTCCGTTTTAGAGGAACTACTCAGCTGTCGTTGAGAGTTGATCAAAATGGTTAGATGCATTAAAAAGCTGAGTTTCTAAGCTTTAAAATGATATGATGTGTTATGATAAATGACGATGTGTTTTTACCATTCAGTGGTTGCTTAGTAAGTTTATTATAAATTTTTTTCACGGGTGGGGGAGGGTGGATGGGGGATGGGTAAAAAAGGAAATATAAAAAAAAAAAAAAAAAAGCTGTAGAGAGAATCAATGAATTATGAATAGTTTACTGCCATCCACTTAATTTTTTTAATCTGACCATGTAATACAGATTACATGTAATCAGTTACTACCTAGTCTTGCGTAGCCAGACCTTCAGACTGACGGCAGAAGGTCTGGACTCTGTCGCAGCTTTCATTGGCCAAGCACCGGCCAAGAGGACGTCTGGCCAACTCATCCAATCACAGTTAGTTTTGTTCCGCATCATGCTTAGGGGTGTGAAAATGTAAAGTCGATGTCCCTACATAACAGACCAGCATGCATCTAATAAATTATTTATTCAAGAATGTTGTGCAAGTTTACTGCAACAATGGAGCCGCAAATCCAGCATTTAGCTGATCCTGATAAGTACTCATTGTCACAGTTGTAAACACGACGGCGTTCTTCTTTCACAAGGGAGTTTGGCATCACAGCATTTATTTCCAGGCGGACCATTAAAGAACACGACACGCAGGTCTCCCGGACATCCTGTAGAATTTAATCAACCAGATGACGACTTCAAAAACCCTGAAGCGTTTCCAGCTAAGTGTGCCATATGCATTGGACATTCAGCCAAAGGTCCGTGGGCTCGATGTCTGAGGCCGAGACTAGTTTACTACCCAGCACTGTCATTGCAGATGTGCACATCGCGATATCAATGCTAAAATTATACAACGTGCAGCCCTAATCTATAATGAATTGTTTACCTTGTTTTTCTTCTGTTTCAGGATTTTCTCTCAGAGAGGAAGTGGAGTCCACATTACTGTCCTGTCTGTAAATATTAATGAATACATTATCAAAAGCTCAATAATAAGTTTAAATTTTAGTTTTAACAAAAATTCTAAGAGTTTTGACTTACTGACTGTCTGTTACGTTCTTCTCTTCAAGTGCTGCAGTGACTGATAACTCTTTACCTTTACAAACAAACAAAATAATAAAGCCCTCATCACAAGACAAAGATACCAGCATGGACTTGTGATGCACAAAAAACATCAGTAATCAGTCTCAGACAGAAATTACAAGCAGCATTGTGAATGACAACCAAAAAATGATTTTATGCTACTATAATAAAAATAATATGCTATTATAAAAATAATTATTCACTAGTTATAGATAAATTGAAACAGACAGATGTAAATCCTTTCATTATAAAATGGTATTTTTCTTTTTTAACTAATAGAACTCAACATGTTATGGTTAATAAGGCGATTTCTGATTCTCACGTCATTAGTGCAAGTGCCCCCAAGGGTGTGTGAGCTCCCAAGATTGTTGTCCAGTATTCATTCAGAATGTTCCCATACAACAAGTGTCTTTATATAATTATCTTGGCTTTTATTTTGGTTGTTCACTCACATGGTATGTCCGTGTTGAAAACCTGTGCTCTAAGTTACAACGGAGAATGTTTTTTTTTGAGATGGCTTAGATTTTATGGTGTTAGTAGCAAGATCGTGTTCTTGTTCTATCAAGCTGGAGAATGTGATTAGATAAGGAATACATCTATGGTATGGTAATCTAGCACAGCCAGCACAGTTAATGTCTAGGCTTACACATCTCATTCAAATAGCCATGAACAATTCAATGCTAAGTGAGACATACAAGATTCTAAATGATATAACACATTTTGAATCCTGAATTTGAAATGCTATCAGGTAGGAGGTTAAGAATCCTAAGCTGTAGACTAAATCGGTTCAATCATGTTAGTAAATAGCATTAAGTGATCTACTATAGGGGGAAAGTTGTGTGTGTGTCTGTGTGTGTTCTTGTATACATGGTTTATGAGGACACAAATGTGTATAATGACATGGGTATTACAACGTAAACATGGTTTATGAGGACACTTCTCATAAACTGAATGGCTTAAAAAACATACTAAACGGTGTTTTTTGAAATTCAAAAAATGCAGTTTTCTGTGATGGGTAGGTTTAGGGGTAGGGGTAGTGTAGGGGGATAGAATATACAGTTTGTACAGTATAAAAACCACTACGCCTATGGAGAGTCCCCGTAAACCACATACACAAGTGTGTGTGTTCATTCTCTTATGCTTGCGATTTATGCATTTGTTTTACAGTTGTGAGCTGTGGTATGCGCATACGAGTTTGAGACAAATCTATGTCTATGTTTTTTATTGTGTTAATGTATTGTTTTAAATGTTATGTGTTTTTATGAGTTATGTGATTCAGTGGCTGCTTTTTGAAGCCAAGACAAATTTTCCTTTGGGACAATAAAATATACCTTAATAATTTTAATTGTGATTTTAAGCTTATCATAAAAAACGCTATTAAAATTTTCTCCAATTTGCTACACATAGCAAATAATGACACAATAAACTGAGGCAACCTATTTTAAAACACAACAAACATGACGAGAGAATGATCAATGTTTGGTTTGTGTGCTTAGATACAGGTCAAAATTCACACAGTGTGAAGATGAATCTGATATTTACCTTCCAAAATCTCCAGCAGATGAATCTCAGAAAGCTGCTGCAGCTGATCCCAGCACAGGTTCTTAATCTCATTAAAAGAACAGTCCTGCAGGAAATAACAGGGTGTTTATTATAACAGCCAATAAAAACCCTTGATCTAACACATGACCTAACCTAGTAGGGAGGTGGAAAAAAAATCAGTGTCAACCTTTCTTTTTGGGACTTGTCCAGTATTTATTTATTTATTTTTTTAATTGATTAAGGTCAACAAATTGTAGCACATCAAGTAGCGTAAATCTTGATTTTTTTACTATTTGTGTACTATGCCTTAAGGACAATTTACACCAAGAATGATAACTATAAAAATAACTATAACAACATTCTGTTTATTATAAATATACACTGCAATTTTGTCGTCTGCGCAGTAGGATGGATTCTGATTATCAATATTTTGTCATTCATCAGTTGGAAAAAAAAAAATATTGTGATGGTGATTCCTATTGTGTCATTATCGTTTTAGTTGTGGTGTGGACTCTGCTATTCTTTTACATTTAAAACAATTTTTCAAACTATAGTTATAATTCTTGCTGTGCTCGGGCCTTTAGTTACTCAGACAACTCTTGGTTAGTATGTTAAGATAAAACTGAAAATGGCAGTGATATGTCAGTTGAATTATTTTGACATTTTACTTTAATTCACTCATTTTCCAAAGCAAACCTAAATGTTTAATTGTCAATATATTCTTAGAAAAAAACTTTAAATTGATGTTGTCTACCCGACAATGGTTTTGTTACCATGTTTAGTGTTTTCTTTGGTTAATTAATACTGTTAAATATGTCTCTTCGAGCCAGCGTGACAAGAAATTTCAGTTATTTGCACTGTCAAAGGAAGAGTACTAAGTAGTGTGAATGGCCTTTTTAAAAATGATCTAGCTCCAAACTAGACCATTATCCAATTCAAATTTGATGTGGCAATATAAAATTATGATGTGTTAAATGACATGACGACACCTGTGACAATTCCTTGCTATTTGGTCTTTGTATCAACACATCCTGCCACACCTGGTTCTGACCTGGTACTATATTCTTTGCTGACTCCATCAAAAAAACACATACAATGCTGAACATGGTGTAATCATGTATTATGAATGTTAGCAAAATAAAGATACCTTAAGTTCATCCGGCAGCATATTTTTAAGTTTATTTTCTCCCAGCACATGAAAACACTGCTCCAGCATCTCCTTGCGGTCCTGGATGTAAGCACTGATGGGTTTGAATGCCTTATTCAGGTCCAGTCCGCCCTCCTCCAGATCACTAGGCTCCTGAGGAACCTCTGGCTCCTCCGTCTCCTTTCTGGGCTCCTTTCATATTTAGTAAATGTTACACAAACAGTACAAAATGAATACTTGATGAAACTAATTAAAGAAAGCAACAGTGACCATTAATAGAATACGACTTAAACCCCAGTGTAAAGGTGTGGTCACATTTTCCTTTGTTCTGCATATTTTTGCAGGTGATTGGGTATTTTGCGCGAGTTCACAACAAGTTCAAAGTGGACACGCAAATTCGCCGAAAACTGCTTTGTTTGAATGTGACTTGATCATCAAAATTGTGTTAATGTGACTGCACCTTAAAGCCGACATGGAACAGAAGTTGCAATTGTCTTTTCTTCCCTATTGTGATGTATATAAGAGTGAAACGGCTTCTGGAACAAGAACGAATATAGAGACTAAGAATTATATTCTGTTTTACATAAATACATATGCTACATTTCCCTTTTATTCATTTCACAACAGGCTTTCATTAGTGATGTTTACTGAGGTAGGAATCACTATAATTATCTCAGAGTTAGTGTTAGTTCCATAGTTCTTTAAAAAACAAACAAAAACAACGAACAAAAAACTGTAACTATAAGACCAAATATTAAACCATAACCAGTCTCTCTTTCTCACCACAGTGCTGGATTCAGTATTCCTCCTCTTCATCTCTCCTTCATTATGTTCTCGATCAGAATGTCCCCGTTTCTTTTCTTTTTCTCTTTTCTTTCCCATCTTCCCATCTTACCAGTGCCGTCGCATACCGATGACGTCAAGCAACAACCTAGTCCAATCAGAGAAACCGAAACAAGCACGTTTCATTATTGGCTGGAATAGAGGGTATGTATGCATCGACGTCACTTTCCCGCCGGAACGCGCTCCCTCAGCTGGACTGAGTGGTAAAAGAACCTGCTTCGTGACTGGATATAATAGGGGAAACTGTGAAAACGCAAATAAAACAAACAATTTACACTAAAGGTTGGGCTCGAAAGTGTTCCTTACAGCTTAGCATTTGATTCGACGCCGGGGAAACACATAAAGCAAATCTGCCTGTGAATATTTTATATAACTACAATATAGGTAGGTTTAAATCCGAGTAAGTTAATCACTTATATCGATGTTATATATATCGTCATATTGTCCAGCCCTAAAACTTATAGTATAAGTATAGTATAGTTTTTGTCATTGTTTATTTAAAAACACCCAATTATGCAGAATATAAGATGGAATAATTGATGAGTTGTCAACACAATATATAACAATACAATATAAACGGCAGAGGTGTAAAAAGTACTCAAAAATGTTACTCAAGTGAAAGTACAAGTACTGAGTGAAAATTTTACTCAATTAAAAGTAAAAGTATCTGTCCAGGATCATACTCGAGTAAAAGTAAAAAAGTACTACATTAAAATTGTACTTGAGTATTAAAAAAGTAAAAGTAACAGCAAGAATGAAAACTAGAGATTCTTGTTTAAGCTTTTAATCTCTAAAAACATGAAGTGAATGAACCACATACAAAGTTTTATCCTCCTTTAGAACTGTTTGTGTTTAATTGTATTTAATTATCAAACTATAAGACTACTACCTAATGCCAGTATGCAACATGCTACTCAAAGTTGCAAAACCTCGGATTTAACTTAAGCAGAAGCTGATTGTCAAAATTGTGAGTGTCAAGCCTAGCTCTTTTGGGGCTAAAAATCAATCCTGCAGTGCCTGAAACACTGGTGTCTGAAACACAGGCCAGATATCCATCCAACTCTTTGCTGGCTTCATGTGTTGTCTGTTTCAAAGAAGCGAAAAAATCTTCATCATCAGATGAACTGTTGGCCATGGGTGCTCTTGATTCTGTGGCTGATTTTTGACTTCCTCCATTTTCTTCCACTGACTGTTATACAGTGGGTAGGGAAAGTATTCAGACCCCCTTAAATTTTTCACTCTTTGTTATATTGCAGCCATTTACTAAAATTATTTAAGTTAATTTTTTTCCTCATTAATGTACACACAGCACCCCATATCGACAGAAAAAAACAGAATTGTTGACATTTTTGCAGATTTATTAAAAAGAAAAACTGAAATATCACATGGTCCTAAGTATTCAGACCCTTTGCTCAGTATTTAGTAGAAGCACCCTTTTGATCTAATACAGCCATGAGTCTTTTTGGGAAAGCTGCAACAAGTTTTTCACACCTGGATTTGGGGATCCTCTGCCATTCCTCCTTGCAGATCTCCAGTTCTGTCAGGTTGGATGGTAAACGTTGGTGGACAGCCATTTTTAGGTCTCTCCAGAGATGCTCAATTGGGTTTAAGTCAGGGCTCTGGCTGGGCCATTCAAGAACAGTCATGGAGTTGTTGTGAAGCCACTCCTTCGTTATTTTAGCTGTGTGCTTAGGGTCATTGTCTTGTTGGAAGGTAAACCTTCGGCCCAGTCTGAGGTCCTGAGCACTCTGGAGAAGGTTTTCGTCCAGGATATCCCTGTACTTGACCTCATTCATCTTTCCCTCGATTGCAACCAGTCGTCCTGTCCCTGCAGCTGAAAAACACCCCCACAGCATGATGCTGCCACCACCATGCTTCACTGTTGGGACTGTATTGGACAGGTGATGAACAGTGCCTGGTTTTCTCCACACATACCGCTTAGAATTAAGGCCAAAAAGTTCTATCTTGGTCTCATCAGACCAGAGAATCTTATTTCTCACCATCCTGGAGTCCTTCAGGTGTTTTTTTCAGGTGCAAACTCCATGCAGGCTTTCATGTGTCTTGCACTGAGGAGAGGCTTCCGTCGGGCCACTCTGCCATAAAGCCCCGACTGGTGGAGGGCTGCAGTGATGGATGACTTTCTACAACTTTCTCCCATCTCCCGACTGCATCTCTGGAGCTCAGCCACAGTGATCTTTGGGTTCTTCTTTACCTGTCTCACCAAGGCTATTCTCCCCTGATAGCTCAGTTTGGCCGGACGGCCAGCTCTAGGAAGGGTTCTGGTCATCCCAAACGTCTTCCATTTAAGGATTATGGAGGCCACTGTGCTCTTAGGAACCTTACGTGCAGCAGAAATGTTTTTGTAACCTTGGCCAGATCTGTGCCTTGCCACAATTCTGTCTCTGAGCTCTTCAGGCAGTTCCTTTGACCTCATGATTCTCATTTGCTCTGACATGCACTGTGAGCTGTAAGGTCTTATAGACAGGTGTGTGGCTTTCCTAATCAAGTCCAATCAGTATAATCAAACACAGCTGGACTCAAATGAAGGTGTAGAACCATCTCAAGGATGATCAGAAGAAATGGACAGCACCTGAGTTAAATATAAGAGTATCACAGCAAAGGGTCTGAATACTCAGGACCATGTGATATTTCAGTTTTTCTTTTTTAATAAATCTGCAAAAATGTCAACAATTCTGTGTTTTTCTGTCAATATGGGGTGCTGTGTGTACATTAATGAGGAAAAAAATGAACTTAAATGATTTTAGCAAATGGCTGCAATATAACAAAGAGTGAAAAATTTAAGGGGGTCTGAATATTTTCTGTACCCATTGTAATTTCCTGGTCAACAAAGAGCTTAGAACCCAAGAGGTGACACTCTGATACTTTTTAGGCAACAGTCACTAGATGGCGCTCCGGTAGCGCGGCCACCATTATGGGGTGAAAATACTAACTGGACCATTGAATCCTTCACATCTTATGCACCCAAAATCGGTGAATTTCACTGCCAAATCAGAAGCACAGTAGAACAGTTTTTTAAATTAAGTCACCAGTAAATTGTATGGCTCCTACAGTAAATGTTGTATTGTCTTATATATGTTTTATTTTACCAGTTGTGGAATCCAACCATTCATCCATCTGAGGTAACGCAGTTAGCCTACTTTATTGAGCATTTTCATTTTATGAAACTTTACACATTTATTAATAGTAAATTAATAATTAATTAATTTAAGATCATCATGTTTGCAGCAAACAATATATTTCAGACCTAGTGGAGTAATAATAATAATATCTAGATCTGAACTGAAATAAGCTATATTGTACGTTTTAATGGATCACGCTACAAACATAATGATCTTATGATCTGCTGTGTACATTATCGCATAATTCCCACTTTTGGACACTTTTGCTTCAATGGACATTAGACAACACTGCAAAATCAAGCTGATATTATATTTATTGTCCAACATTCCCAATTTTTCTGATGCATGTCATAATTTCAATTTCATATGTCGGTATTAATTCAGTGTTTATAAGTCTAATACTAATACTAGATCTTTTAAAGAGTTTTAACCCAAACTGACTGAGAGCAAAAAAGTTTTTTTTTTTAAACAAAGCAGCTGATATTGCCATAGAAACTAGTGGACTGCCAAGTCGCCTTCACCCCAAAATGGTGGAAATGCAAGGCCGCTGCTGGCGCAGGTGTTGCAATGGAACATTCTGTTGAGTGTCGCTTCTTGTTAGTGTATATTCTTTGAGGTCAAGGTTCTGTGCATTGTGGTAATTGATGCAACATGACGTCACTTCCAAAGTACCAATGAACATGTCTGACCAATTCCATGGAATGTGAAAATGAATCTCATTGAATAAATAACCTTTAAATTAAACTGTTCATCAGCGCAATTCAATTGGTTTGGTAATAGCAAAAGAAAATAGAATGAAGTGATCTCCAAAAAATAAGTACTTTTTGACTGTAAATAAAATTGTAAGGAGTAAAAAGTACTCTTTTTTCTCAAAAAATGTAATCAAGTAAAAGTAAAAGTATTGATTTTTAAATGTACTCAAGTAAAGTAAAAATCCCCAAAAATAATACTTAAGTACAGTAATCAAGTAAAATTACTCAAGTACTTTACACCTCTGATAAACGGTATGATTTTACCTCAAAATCCAACAATTTGACACAAAATGATAACTGCAAATACATGTTTCTCTGCCTGGAGTCCAGCTGTGTCTGTAAATTGCAGCAATCCATTTGCTTCTTTTTTCTGTAGCTTTCGGCAGTTTTTAAATATATACCTCAGGTTTTGTGTCAAAGCTATTTGTACAGTCAATCGCAAAGCTCTTTCACGTTTTGGATGTGTTTTTCGCAGCATTCACGCTGAAAACCAATGCTGCCGCTCAGTCTTTGTGCCACTCAGTGGGCGTGACCGCAGTCATAACGGTCGACGCTGACGTCACGTGCATACCCAATACACGAGTGATTAGGCTTGTTTGAGATGCGCCTAGCCTCGCCTGAAGTTCAGCCGAGAGTAGGCGGCTGCAGTTAGGGGAGGAGTGAAAAAAGTGCAGGCAAGACGAACAGTTCTCTGTTCTCGTAGTGGATCAGAACCTACGAGATCAAAGGCGGATATCGCGGGATTCACACTCGTGCGCTGTGTTGCTGATAAACTGGATGTAATTTAAGTTCTGTTGCTTTTATATGAAAATAAACATAATGAACAATACACCCAAAGTACTTGTTATTTATTTCCATTCGAAAGATGTGTGTATCAATCATTTTTACTTTAATTATAGACATGTTTTTATATATTTTTTTATAAATGACAACGTTCGCATAACCCATAGAGAGATCACTGTGTCAGAGAGTTTGGGAATATTCACACATTATTTGTACACATAAAAACATGATATTAGAGTTTTAAAATCAAACATTTTAAATCAGATCAATACATCACGGTTGTTTAAACCAATAAGCTTTAAGCTGTGTCGTCAGCAAGTCGTTTCCCATCGTGCTTTTGGTCAGCGCAGTCGGTGGAGAGCAACTGCGCTCGACTGCAGAATCCGACACGTCCGCCTCGCACTCGCGAGAGGTTTTTGACACACGTCGGCATGACATCAGAGCAAGGCGGCCCACCCTCGGACACATTTCTAACCGGCATGCATCTCGCGGTGATCACCGGTGATCGGTTCTGCGCAGAATTTGCTCATCTCAAACAAGCCTATTTTTTTTCCCCAAACCAGTTAAGCGCAAACCACGCCCCTTTACGTTAAAACCCCAACCCGCAGCCTTGACTCACGTCTCTAGCTCGATTTCATTGGTCAACACTGTTACATTGTCACCTGAGGCGATAATGAAGGCCGTTGATGAATCCGTCGCTGACAAACGGTAAGATAAGCCTGCCAATTGTTTTTAATTGCATTTTATTATCATAAGTAACGTTATTTGTAGGTTTCAATGTGAGTTTTTTGTATTATTATTATAATTTTCATTTTTACTCTTATCTTTATTTCGATCAATCTGACGCCCTCAGGGGAGTACGTCTGTTCTGGCTGTGATGAAGAGCAAGCCGTACATCTTAAGGTTAAAAATTTAAATTAAATTAATTTGATGCATCACTTTTCTGATAATGATTTATGTTTTAAAAAACTTCGTGTGTCTAAACGCTAGGCCATCTCAGTTAAAATGCTTATGGGCAAACTCTCAGCGTTAAGTAGCAGGGTGACTAATTTCTTTTTACTTTTACAGAACTGGTTACCTCCTGGGTATAACTATCACTTCTGCGCCTATCGTTCATGCACTACACAATCAAAGTTGGACCACACAAGCTTTGATGCGTCGCTCAGAATTGCACTAACAGAAAGTTGTGAAGTAAAGGAATGGGTGAAAAAGCTTAGTGAGTCATCAGGAGTGAGTTGGAGAGTGGCAGTGACGAAACCAAGAAAGGGACAACGTGTGCTTTATAAGGTAATGTAAAATCAGTTCATTCATCTTTACACTTAATTAGTGTAGGACAATTTGTTACACTGAAAATGTCTTTACAGTAGTCTAAATGGTGTTAACACACAGTACTGTATTGTGCAAAAGGCACATTAGATTCTTCACCTAAATCTTAAGACAATTATATATTTCACTAGTGTGCCAGTAAGAAATATCAGTTAACATTTTCAAACTTTCCTTTTACCATTAATTGTACTAGTTCAGTGAGATTTTTATCCCTGTGATGGACTGGACATCTGTAGGCTCCAGTATTTACACAACCCTAGGACAAGTGGATTTTCGTATGCACAGCGAGTCCAGAATGGTATGGTTCGCACATAGATAATGTAGTCCATAATGTAGTCCATCTGGGATTGCATAAAGAGAAAAAAAAAAAACTGTGGCAACATCTCTAATACACTTGGAGAAATCGACCTGCAAATCTAAAAACAATAAAATCTAAAACAATAATAAAACATTTATTTATTAATTTTTTTTTAAAACATCCTCAATTTACAGCATTTTTATCAAATGCATACACATTTTTACATTTTTCGGCTTTGCAGGTAGATGAGTATTAGAGATGTTGCCACAGGATTTAATCAGTCTCAGTTTTTTGTCTCTTCATGTAATCCCATTCGGACTCGATGATGATGGTGAGATCAGAACTCTGTGTGGGACATGCTGTTTGTTGTTGGACTCCTTGTGAATACAAAAATCTCATTGGCTTATTTGTTGTTGCTGTCATTGTAAGCCAGGACTCTCTGGAAGAAGAGATGCATCACAATTTTATGTTTTCCTAGATAAATAAATTGGTGGTAGTAGTAGTAGTAATAATAATAATAATAATCATAATAACAATTAATGGCAAAATGAAAGTTTAGAAATGTAAACTTTTTTTTTTTTTTTTTTCTTTTACTGGCACACTAATATAACAGATATAAATGACTAAATAAAATCTAACATGCCAAAGATTTGTGCACAGTTCTGTATATTTAAACATTCATATTTGATCTATATCTATCTGTAGGCTCATTATAGGTGCCAGCACAATGTTTGTGTTCGATCAGGCACGGCTAATCAAAGACGGTTGTCAAAAAATACATGCTGTGAGGCAAAAATGGTTTGCACTCTGGTGAAGGCTGTAGACAAAAGGGGAGGATCTAGTAGGTGAGTTAGAAATATGAAGATGAGATAAAATAAGTGTTTTTGCCAGCTGCTTTGTGAGATTTGATTTTATTTGATATGATTTATTTTATATGATCCCCATATACCCACCTACCCAACTTCTGTGCATTTGTATAATGTACATAATCATAACATCTTTGTTGCGGAGGCACTGAGACACAGGGATGTAGGGGCCAAGGCAATAGAGTCCCTGACGCAGTTGTTTGAGATCGGGCACAGCCCAACATCAGCTCTGGCTGTACTTAAAAGTGACCTGCTGGCTGAGCATGGCAACAACTATGTATATGTCTCAGCCAACCGTGCCCTTTGCCCAGACCTTCAGTTTTGCTACAGGTATGTGAAATTGTACTAGGTCTACAAAGTAAAATCAGTAGCTTTGACAGACCTATGTAGTTCAAAAAAATAATTTCATTTGCAGACTGTATCAGAAGGTTAATAAGCAGGAGTTTGGAGAGCAGAGTGGGGAGGGAATGCTAGCAGCTTTGGAAAGGCAGGTAGAATCCTACAATGCAGCATGTGATGACAGCTGTGCAAAGCTTGGAATGTCTTCAGCAGGAACACCACTTGTAGCCATTTGTTCACCTTTGATGAAACGAACACACAGTCTTTCCAATAGTGGAGAGATGTGTTTTATGGATTCTTCTGGTAACATGGACCGGGAGAACTGCAGGGTGTTTCTCCTTCTCACACACACCTGTGCAGGTGGTCTTCCTCTTGGGATAGTAATAGCCCAGTCGGAAGATGAGAGGACAATTAGTGAGGGATTGACGCTATTTAAGTCCTTATTGACAAAAGATGCCTTTGGAGGGAGAGGTGAGGCAGGCCCTTGTGTGTTTCTTACAGATGACTCAAAGGCAGAAAAGGGAGCTATAGCCCAGGTCTTTCCTGAAGCCACACAGCTGCTCTGCATATTTCATCTTTTGCAAGCTGTGTGGAGGTGGTTGTGGAACAAAGAACACAAAGTTGAGATGAAGGAAAGACAGACACTGTTCAGCATAGTAAAAGACATGCTTTATGCCAGGGAGATGAGTAAAGTTGAATTACTCTACCAGCAAGCCCTGAACAACCCTTTGACCACCAGGTAGAGAAAATAGTAGATGTGTAGAGGTAGCTTGAATATTTTCTTATTATTTCTGGTGTGTTTACCCTGAGAGGCCTATTTAGAAGCTTTTATTGTATTTATTCTTTACAGTTTTTTTTTTTTTTGTAACTAATTACAGATACAAGAAGTTCCTAACCTACCTACAGAGTCTTTACAGTCGACGTGAGAGTTGGGCTCTCAGCTATAGAAGGGACTTGCCAACACGTGGCAACCAAACAAATAACTATGTGGAAGCTGCTATGCGTGTCTTGAAAGACAAAATACTTCAGAGGAACAGCTCACACATAGACTGACACTACCTTCTTTAGATATTTTAACAAATATGTCCTGTTTATCATCTTCACAGCCTCAGTTTCTCTTGACTTCCTGAAACCTTTACGGCAAAATATGCCTAAGCCAAGCACGTTAGCTGTAGGTAAGAAAGTTCAAGTGGGACATAAAACCTTCATTATATATACTTAATTCTTAATAAAAAACAACTTGTACAGCAGTGTGACATTAGTATACAATTGTTATAGACATGCCTCCGAGGCAAGAAACCTGCAATACTGATCATCAGTACCATCTCAGTGCTCAAGATGACGGTCAGTATAAAGGGAGAGATGGTGCTGTTTTTTTTCAATGTATTCCTTTTTTTTTTTTTTTTCTAATGGTGGCATATCTCATGCTACATTTCATTTTGTCTCTGTGTTTGTTATGAACCCTTAGACTTGCATCAGCTGGGCCCGTCTTCCCTCAGCTCTGCACAACTGCACCAAACATCACCTACTCTAGAGGACTCATACTCCAAACAACACTGTGTGCCGGGTAACTCGGAGGAAGGTGAGTCCATGAAGCTTAATTACATTAAAAATTCTGTCTAATTGTTATTAGAGCCAAAGAAGTTTGCTACCAAAATCATCATTCTGATTCAGTATCATACCATTCTGAAAAAGTAAACGGATGTAAAAAATTAAAACATACAACTAACAACAAAGATTACTAGGGAGTTAAATGCATGTGCCATGCAGTGCTTGGGCTTGCAGTGTTTGCAGCTATATTCAGATGTTTGTGTGGAAAGACATTACTGTTACATAATTTAGTTTTGACTAAATTGACAACCCTCAGTTTTGTTTACTGGTCAAAGTGTTTGTTGTTGTTTAATTGTTTTTATTGTTTTCTTATTAAACAGCATCTATACCTCAGTCTCCTGTGAGACGGATGCTGGGACTGCTCAGTGAACTGGCTGAAAACTCTGACTACAGTGATGCCATTACTACAATGGCCAAGCAGCTTGAAAAGATGCAGCACAACCCGGCCCAACTGATCTCTGCATTTTACTGTTTTGGTAAAGGGATGTCTGTGTCAAAACGTGCAGCAGCATTAAGACGAGCTGCTAGAAGACCAGGTCCTATTATTGGTTGTCAGCCAACAGCAGTGGCCCGAAGAACAAATAAGACCGGTTCTAGGCGGCGTTTGACAGCTGGACGGCCCAGAAAAAGTAGTTCCGGTCCAGAGCATGACTACAGCAGATATACAGGAAAAGGGGGGAAAAGGGCTGTCAGGGTTCGCCACAAATTGTCAGAATCTGTGGCAATGAACTACTCGCATCAAACTTAAAATGGTACCAATGTTTGTATAGTGTGAGTGGGTTGGGTGTTTTTAATTTGTTTGTCCTGAATGTTTCAAAATATCAATTAGTAGACAAGTTTAAGGGTTAGTTCACCCAAAAATGAAAATTCTGTCATTAATTACTCACCCTCATGTTTTTCCACACCTGTAAGACCTTTGTTCATCTTCAGAACACAAATTAAGATTTTTGATGAAACCCAAGTGGTATATGACTTGTCCATAGACGGCAATATAATCAACACTTTCAAGGTCCAGAAAGGTACTAAAGATATCATTAAAACAGTCATGTGACTGCAGTGGTTCAACCTTAATTTTATTAATGATGAGAAATACTTTTTGTGTGCAAAAACAAAACAAAAATTACTTATTATTGTTTACGTCCAGCGCTTCCAGGTTCTACGTCAGAACGCCGACTCATTATTGGCCGGCTCCTGCGTCAGCATCACACGCATGCATCATGCTGATCACATGATCAGCTTTAGCCAATACTGAGCCGGCATTCTGACGTAGAACCTGGAAGCGCTGGACGTAAACAATTATGAGAATGACACAGAAGAGAAGAGATTGTTGAATAAAGTTGTAATTTTTGTGTGCTAAAAAAAAAAAAAAAATTCTCGTCTCTTCATAACAGGTTGAACCACTGCAGTCATATGACTGTTTTAACAATGTCTTTAGTACCTTTCTGGACCTTGAAAGTGTTGATTTATATATCTCTGTCTATGGACGAGTCATATACCTCTCAGATTTCATCAAAAATATCTTAATTTGTGTTCTGAAGATGAACGAAGGTCTTACGGGTGTGGAACGATATGAGGGAGAGTAATTAATGACAGAATTTTCATTTTTGGGTGAACTAACCCTATACTGCAAACAAAGTATTATTTATGAATTCTAGGTTAGGACTGCAGGTTATGAAGTTATATTAAAAATCATATTCATAAACTTGTTTACACTAGGAACTGCACAGACAAAAATTTAATTTCATGCACCCTTTTAAAGTTCTTGATAGCATTGTGAATTGTATGTAATATTGTTTTTGTGTACCATGGCATTTTTGCATTTTATCTGTTTAACCACACAGTGCTGTGGTATTTTTTCTTAATCAGCTCTGTGATCATTTGTAATCATTAAATTATTTCAAAGAAAGGTGTGCTTTAAAATCAGTCTCTGGGTACTTTGATGTCATACTCCGATTGGTCTGCGCAGCTTCAGGTAGCCTTAGACTGCAGGGTAATGAGGTCATATTGTTTACTAAAGAATGAAGAATAAGCTAAAGAATAAAAAAAGGTGTTTTTTTTTTTTTTAAAAAACCCTTTTGTTTGTGGGTGTTTTATAGCCTATATGTGTGTAGTTTTATGCACTTTTTATTCACTTTATGCATCCTTTTTATTTTTTTAAGTTGTAAATTGTGTGTGCAACGTTTCACTTTGTATACACACTCGTGTATCCCTTTTGTATATTGGGTATTGTATTAAAATTAGTTTCCCACATGAAAAATATTATAGTTAATAATAGTAATTACTATAGTGTTTTGAACCACTTTAGAATTTACCACCACAAATTTAATTTTAGTTGTAGTGGTAATATAAAAACTATAGTAATATAAACAAATTACCCAATACTGTAAGTATTCTACAACTATAGGGTGTCTTATACTACAATACACTGTAGTATACTTTAGTTTTTACTAGAGTAAACTGTACTGTTCATTACAGTTTATCAGTTCACTATAGTTAATGCTACAGTATTCTGTAGCATTCATAAACAAAGTGTTGTAAATACTAAAATATATACTGTATACTACAATTTACTATAGTGCGGTTTACAAACACTATCGTACTTAATATAAATTACTATAGTATTTTTTCATGTGGGGCGGTGTGGCAAATCAGCGCTGTGATTTAGTTGACCAATGAAATCGAGCTAGAGACGTGAGTCAAGGCTGCGGGGTGGGGTTTTAACGCAAAGGGGCGTGGTTTGCGCTTAACTGGTTTGGGGAAAAAAATCACGCGGCCCTGCAATGTATGAACAACCCGCTGTCTGTACTTCACCTGTCACTGATAGCACCAAAGCCTTATGATGTGATATTTTACTCCTAACGTATCGTGCATGCCAGAGCCAGTCGCGTTTCCACTGTATGCTATGCTAAAGGCTACTTATGTTAACCATTGCGATATTAAATACACACGTTTATGGAAAATATCAAAGACTGCTTGAGGAACGAAGACAATTATTATGTGATTATAATCGTGTATTTATTTGGTTTAATGTTTTATCCGTCTCTTCCCTGTGCCTGTTGATTCCTGATTACTTGAAACTGTCTTTACTAACTGATAAAAGACTATTTATTAGGTGCACTGAAAGGAATAATATTAATATACATCATCTGTGCACGAGGTAGGGCCTTAAAAACATCAGCCAATCGTTTACGCGAAGCCCTCTGGCTTGTCAATCACTGCCGTGACGTTCCTTGTGAGATACGAGCACGGCTGCGCGCTCCAGTAACTTTCCACACTCCACAGGCGCCGCATGCGATGTTTTTGTCCGGAGACAGGAGTAACAACTGCAGATTATGAGTTACCTGCGGTGAGTCTGACATAATGAATCCACTAACACGATACAGCGAATTCCGGTGGTAAACACTCGTGTTCCAATACTCTTGGCACGAGTTTTGGGAGGCGCTCCCTCGAAAGGAGGGGGGGTTGTTTTTACGCATGCGCTCATTTCAAAAACTCAGTAACAGTCTTTGGATTCTCAGTCGACGAAAAGATCCTCTTTATCACCTTTAACTCGTATAACTCATAACTCCCGTTGTCTTCTCATGAGCTCCCTCTGTTGCTCTGGCTGAAAGGATCAGGATAGATGGACGGAGAGATCGCGCAAACATCCTCGGATAGCAATCATTGCATAATTTAGAGGAAAATAAATAGAAATGCTCAGAAAAGGGATGTAAACATAGGGTATGTTATCAATATATTTCTAAATGTGTAAGCCTTTGGATTTAAAAGCCGTAGTGGAGTTGTTTTTTGCGTTCTTGTGATCGCAAATAAATGGAAGCAGGCGCAACTGAATAGGTCTGTGTTTTCTTTTTATGTCAATATAAATATGTTAGATTTAACATGATTGATGTGCACTCCTGACATAAATTAATACATTACTATTACTGTAACATTTTTTTTATTGTAAAACATTGTTCAAATATTGATGCCGGAATCTTAAATCTTTAAGTAAAAAACAAACATTCGCAAGTTTGGATCTTTAAATCTTGAATGACTGTCAACTGTTGAATGAATGAGTGTCACGTCCAGCTTGTTTACTTCGAACCGGAAGACGCTCCCACGTTTGATGCAAGGCCTCATGGGGCGTAGGAAACTTGTGGATAAAAGAGAAAATAAAAGCCAGAACATAAGCATGATACTAATGTTCCAGTATTTGGCGGATGTGTAAACAGTCCACATAAATTCGACAAAATCTATTGAAACAATTTAATAATAATTATAATAATACATGCTTATTAATAATTATATGATTATAATGGGTAAAATTACATATATTAACTTTGGTTAAAGATATGCTTACAGTATTAGTAGTCCTTATTAAATTGTTAAAATTTTAATGTTATTAACATTTAATTAAAGCATTGATTAAACATCTTTCATCTAAACAGAATAAAACAAAAGTGTATGTGTTGGGGGTGTGGGGGGGGGATCAATCATTGCACTTTAAGCAATAAAATAAAATAAAATAGAATGAGAATAATGGAATGGAATTTAGAATTTTAAAAAAATCCTTTAATTTGAGTTCAGAAAATCATATTACAACATGATGTTTGCTAAAGTTAACTAGTCTTGGTATAAAACTCAATGGACAGGTTTTGAGCTTTTCTCTTTTTTCTTTTAATGTAACATAATTAAAAGTAGAAGAAGCACATTAAGTGTCACTTCAGAACCACAAAAACAACAGTTGGATCAATTAAGCTAAGTGTGTCGAGCAAATGTCTTCCAATTCTGCGCATGTCACAACGAGACCTGTGTCACATTATATCATTATCCTTACTAAATAGATTACTGCATAGGTGTAATTTGCAGGTGTGACGGGTGGGACATGTCCCCACCAATTTCTGAAACATCTAACGGCACAGATACCAGTACAAAAGAAACATGTCTAGTTCATTAGCAATTTGTTCGCTTGTGTTAAATAATATAGGTGATCAGGCGCTAGGATGTGAGGAAAAGAGCCATTGGGGAAAAAAGAGTGAACTTTTACTTCTTTTTGGGAGCTGCCTTTTTAGGCTTGGCCGCTTTAGACTTTGCCATCTTGGGTTTGGCAGTCTTGGCTTTTTGGGGGCTCTTGGCTGCTTTCTTGGGAGCTGTTGGCTTCTTTGCTTTCTTGGGACTCTTCCCTGCCTTCTTAGCATCTATGGCAGCAGGTTTCTTGGCCTTCTTGGGTGATTTTTAGCCGCAGGCTTCTTTGCCGCTGCGCTCTTGGGCTTTTTGGGAGCAGCGGGTTTCTTGGCAGCGGGCTTCTTCATTTTAGGGGCCACTTTCTTGGCTTCTTCTTGGTCTCAGTTTGCTGCTTGTTAAGCTTGAAAGAGCCCGACGTGCCAGTCCCTTTGACCTGCACCAGGGTGCCTTTAGTCACATGGCTCTTGATGGCGATCTTGACGGGAGTTGTTCTTCTCCACGTCGTAGCCGCTGGCAGCGAGAGCTTTCTTTAGGGCGGCGAGGGACACGCCAATCCTCTCCTTGAATGCGGACATGACTTTAACTATGAGCTCACCGATGCCTGGTCCTGCTTTCTTGGCTTTTGCAGCTGACTTCTTCTTGGGCGCTTTGACCGGGGTAGCAGTAGCCGGGGCTGGGGCGGTTTCTGCCATCGCTCTCTCTCTCTCTCTGTGTCTGATCGGATCTGCAGTCTTTTAATTGCTGTCTTGGTTCAGCAATGAATAGCACTCAAGCTGTGCTGCACTCTTAAAGGGTTAGTTTACCCAAAAATGAAAATTCTGTCATTTATTACTCACCCTCATGCCATTCCACACCCGTAAGACCTTTGATAATCTTCGGAACACAAATTAAGATATTTTTGTTGAAATCTGATGGCTCAGTGAGCCCTCCATAGATGACATTTGCCAATGACATTTCCTCTCTCAAGATTCATTAATGTACTAAAAACATATTTAAATCAGTTCATGTGAGTACAGTGGTTCAATTATATAGTGATGGCCGATTTCAAAACACTGCTTCAGAGCGTTATGAATCAGCGCATCGAATCATGATTCGGATCGCGTGTCAAACCGCCAAACTGCTGAAATCACGTGACTTTGGCGCTCCGAACCGCTGATTCGACATGCTGATTCATAACGCTCCGAAGCTTCCTGAAGCAGTGTTTTAAAATCGGCTATCACTATATAAGTCGTTATTTTGTTTTTTTTTAGCGCACCAAAAATATTCTTCTCACTTTATAATATTAATATTAAACCACTATTTTCACATGAACTGATTTAAATATGTTTTTAGTACATTGGATCTTGAGAGAGGAAATGTCAATGTTGGCTGTGGAGGCCTCACTAAGCCATTGGATTTCAACAAATATCTTAATTTGTGTTCTGAAGATTAACAAAGGTCTTACAGGTGTGGAACGCCATGAGGGTGAGTAATAAATTACAGAATTTTCATTTTTGGGTGAACTAACCCTTTAAACAACTCTGAGAACCGTATCTGCCCTGCTCGTCTGTGCGCCTCCACAAGCCGCTCATGCTTGTGTTTTCTTCTCTTACATTTGAGGAAAAACTGAAGCAGTAAAATAAAACAAAATAAAACAAAGTGAACACCAAGCAGAGATTCTGGGCTTTCATTTGAGACTAAAATACACAAAGAGGTCATGTTTCTTTTGCCTCCGTCAGATCAAATCCAAGGCGAGCATCAGCCACGGGGAGAAGCCGCTTGCAAATTTCATGGATAGTTTTAATGGAAAAGTTGATAACAGCCTGAAAGCGTCCTTTGTGTGTTCAGCAGTCAGTATGAAAATGACTTTAATGAAATCAGCATCAGTGAGGGGCTTGAGGAGGCTTTCGTGCAGCTGTTGTTTTAGGCAGCATGAAGCTGCAGGCACATCATTCGGAGGCTCCGAGTCTGTTTGTGTCTCTCATGTCTGGCCCTCATCTTTGCTAAGCAGATGATCTTTCCTTATTTTATATCACACACACATCTGATCATGCAATTATTGATGTTTTAACTTGTTAAATACATTTTCATGATGTACATCATATCACATAAATACAAATTTAAATCATCCTATTGGTTTCCCCTTATTCGTCATTCATCTAAGTTTTCAGCATGTGAATGAGGATTGTTAAAGCTCATCTGAATGAGTTGCTCATTTAAAGCAAGGCATAGCAAGTGACTTAAAAAAAAAAAAAAAAAACTTATTTTTCTCACCATTTCTTGTTTCCCTCCTTTTACATTTCTGGACAATGTTTGAAACTTTGTGATATAGCATTTCTTATGTCATTGTCTCCAGTCTATGGATAAAAACATCTGCTAAATGAATAAATGTAAATGATAAAGCACAGGGCACTTATTATAATTTAGTTATATTATGATTTAACCACTTATTAAATGCTAATTCATAAAATAGTCATTTTATTTACAGTACATTTTGATATATTTGCACAGATGTTGGGGTTTTGGTCTGACTGTATTCTAGTTAAACCCTAACCCTAAACAAACACACCAGTTCAAGATAATGAAGCTGTTCAGAATTATGCAGGATGGGGGTTAAACGGGGACTGGTTTAACTGAAGGACACTGGAGCTGAAGAGCTGATAATATTTTGAATTTTAAAACTATATAGTGAGGAGATTTTTTGAGTAGTGAGGATATTTTGTGCCTCACACGTAAAACCAAACATACAGCATCTCTCTTTACCCTGAACCAAAACTTCTCAGCCTAAAACAACATACTTTGGACATTGATGTCCTTAATTGGATATACTTTTGTTCTTGAAACTGACTGAACAATGATAGAGATATTTTATTCACAAACAGCATTAGGGTTTCCAACTTTGCTTGGCTGGCTGGAGTGAGATTTTTATGACATCTATGACATGAGGTTTTAAGGATTTTGAATTTCATCTTTATAATGAAAATGACCCAAATAGCCTACTGAATCCTGTGTTGCACTAGATGCACTTTTTGAAACTGTCCCTATTAACTTTTCTAATAGTAAAAGCCAGTCAGATTTCTTACTAGCTTATTAAAAGCAAAAATGGCATTTATTTTTGTATGATCTACATTGTGTGGCAAAAAAATTTTTATGATATATAAAAAGTGTTGTGGGTCATACAATATAAGCTTGCTGGTCCACAGATGTAAAGCAGAAAGACAGGTTAACCCATTTGTGCCCAAATTTTTCTGAATGGTTTCATGCATATAGTCATGTTAATAGTGTCCTATGTGAACATGTTCTGCATTTGTTTTCCCTAGGTTTTTGTTTTGTTTTTTTCTTAAAAAACATATTTGAATGTGCGGCAACTATAGTTGCCGGTGGGCAAATATGTTATGCACCCCTCAATGTAAAATTTGAATAGGAGGATAACATTTATGCATCTAACTCAAAATAACTGCTTTCAACAGATCAACAGATCAGTCAAAGTCAAAGAACATTCGATGTGAACACAAAAAGCTGCATCTAGCTTATATTCTCTTGAATATGAAAACACAACAACAAATCCATTTGTTTTAAAGTGGTGGAACATAGTGCAGAACAAAGTGCATCCATTAAGTTGCTCCAACAGAGCACTGTGAATCAAAATGTTAAATTACATTGTTCATTAGAAAAAATTACTCCTATATGTGACCCTGGACCACAAACCTAGTCATAAGTCGCACGGGTATATTTGTAGCTATAGCCAACAATACATTGTATTGTTCAAAATTATAGATTTTTTTTTTTTCTTTAATGCCAGAAATCATTAGGATAGAGTAAAGAACTAGTTCTATGAAGATATTTTGTAAATTTTCTACCCTAAATATATAAAAAATATTTTTGTGAGTGGATATACATTGTTAAGGACTTCATTTTGTCAACTTTAAGGCAATTGTTTCAATATTATAATACTCTAATACTCTAATTATAATACTATAATTTTTTTTTGCACCTTCAGATTCCAGATTTTCAAATAGTTGTATCTCGGCCAAATGTTCTATCCTAACAAGTCACCTTTATTTATATAGCGCTTTTTACAATGCAGATTGTGTCAAAGCAGCTTTACATTGATAACTGGTACATAATTTGGCTGCACAGCAGCTCTTAAATAATAGTGTCAATGCAGGCAGATCAGAAGCACTGTTGAATAAATGTCAAGAATACTATTGAATATCAAATGTCAAGTGTCCCCAACTAAGCAAGCCAAAGGCGACAGCAGCAAGGAACCCAAACTCCATCAGGTGACATCAGGTGGCAAACAAGGGGCAAATAGGTGTTAAAAAGGGGAAGAAAACAAAGAACTTACAGATGCAATGCGTCAGTTGAATATTGGCCGTTCCCCAGGAATTGATGGACTACCTATAGATTTTTATCAACAGTTTTGGGAAATAATAGGACAAGATTTTTATGAAGTGTTGTTGGACAGTATAAGAAGTGAAACTCTTCCCATAAGTTGTCGTAGAGCAGTTTTATCGCTGCTTCCAAAGAAAGGGGACTTGGGACTTCTCAAAAACTGGAGACCAGTCTCTCTGTTATGCTCAGATTATAATTTTTTTTCCAAATGTTTATCAAATAGACTTAAACACTGTTTAGATTTGTTGGTTCACAATGATCAAACATATTGTATACCTGAAAGATCTATAATGGATAATCTTTTTTCTATTAAGGGATATAACTAGCATTAATCAGTTTTATCATGTTGATCTGGGAGTTCTATCTCTAGATCAAGAAAAAGCATTTGATCGGGTTATCATGCATATCTTTTTAATGTGTTAAAATATTTTGGGTTTGGTGACAGATTTATATCCTATATCCGGTTGTTATATTGTAATGTTTCTGTTTTGGTCAAAGCAGGTGGTGGATTAAGTGAACCAATAACTGTGTCGAGAGGCATTAGACAAGGATGTCCACTTTCTGGGCAATTATACAGTTTGGTTATTGAACCTTTGTTGTGCAGGCTGAGGAGGAGTCTCAAAGGAATTGTAATTCCTAATTCAAATGATCATTGTAAAATGTTTTTATCTGCATATGCAGATGATATAACTGTTTTTATAAAAAGTCAAGAGGATATTACAAACTTAAACCAAACTATTAGAATATATGAAAAAGCCTCTTCTGCTAGAGTTAACTGGTCCAAAATTGAAGGGTTTATTATTGGTAAATGGGAAGGTATGGGTTTTCCTCAACTTCTGGGTGGGTTGCAGTGGAGACAGGATGGTTTAAAAGCATTTGGAGTTTTTTTGGGGAATGACCAGTTTCAAAAGAAAAATTGGGAGGGTCTGCTGGAGAAGGTGTCTGCTAAATTGTCGAAATGGAAATGGCTATTGCCACAATTGTCCTATAGGGGGAGAGCTCTGGTTATCAATAATCTTGCTGCATCGATGTTGTGGCACAGGACTATTACTATGGAGCCTCCTGAGGAACTTATTTCCATGATTCAGAGGACATTTGTTATTTTTTTCTGGAGTGGACAGCACTGGATCCGTGCAGCTGCACTTTATTTACCAGTTCAAGAGGGTGGTCAAGGCCTGGTGGATGTGAGGAGTCGGATCCGGGCCTTTAGGATACAAGCTGTGCAGAGATTTCTTTATAACAAAGATGTGGTATGGGCCAAAACTGCAAGTGCGTTTTTGAAGCAGGCAGGAGGACTTGGTTTTGATAGACACCTGTTTTTAATGAATGTAGAGGAAGTAAGCCTGTCAGAGCTTCCACCCTTTTATAAATCTATGTTACAGACATGGAGAACTGTTTTTAGAGTGGAGCGGGACATGGGTGATCAAGGACATTGGACTCCAGAGGAACCATTGTTTTTTAACCCAATGATCCAGACTAGACTGTTGTCCTCCATAAGTGTGAGGAGATGTTTGCTGAGGAATGGTGTTCAGAAACTTGGACATCTACTGGATGAGAGGGGTTGGAAATCCATTGAGGCACTTCAAGAGATGACAGGATTAAAGTCTTTGCGTCTTGTTTCAAAGCTGAAAGAAGAAGTCTGTAATGCACTACCAAGCAGTTGCAGGACTTGGATAGGACTGAGACAAACGCAGGACATGAGAACTGGGCAAGGTTTTCCAGAAATAAAAATTTCACCTGTAATAAATGAAGATGATGAAGGTGAAGTTGCAGACTCGATTTTATCTTTCAGGACCCCTCAGCTGGACCTTTTTAAAGATGTGTCTAAGAAAGCAATATACTGCATTACAGTTAAGACCACACATCGAGATTCATTGAAGAGGCAAAAAGCTTCTAGATGGCCAGAACTGTTACAACCAGACTTTCTCGTGCGGGACAGGTGGCGGACCCTGTATAAACCCCCTGTAGAGAAGCGAACTGCTGATCTACAGTGGAGGATTATTCACGGGGCTATAGCTACAGACCGACATGTGGCACACCTGAACCCAGCAGTAGTAGGGGAATGTCGATTTTGTGGGATGCAGGAAGATCTAGAACATTTATTTTTAAGGTGTAGCAGATTAAGAGACCTTTTTAGCTCCACTTGAGACCTGGTTTATAAGATTTAATGAGGATTTTTCTGATAAAGTGTTTATTGAGGGAATGAAATACAGTTTTCCAATGAGGAGGAAAATATGTTTACTAAATTATCTTACTGGAACAGCTAAACTGGCAATTTGGAAAACAAGAAAAAACAAAGGCCTACAACTTGCTACAATAGATCCTGAAATGATGTTTAGACGGTTGGTAGAGGGAAGACTGAAAATTGAATTTGCTTATGATAGATTGACAAATAATGTGGTTTTCTTTTGTGATGTATGGTGTCTTAATGAGGTACTATGTACAGTACAAAATGATATGTTTATTGTGAATTTTTAAAGTATTTATGTTATTTTTATTTTTTTAATTGTCAATGTAATATGATGTAAGGTTCATAGAGTAATAAAGTGCTTGTTAAACCTCTCTCTCTCTCTCTCTCTCTCTCTCTGTTTCTCTCTCTCTGTGTATGTGTAATATATTATTTCACAAGTTCGCCTGCCCATTCAGTCTGAATGGGTAATGGTAAAACAAACTTGGCTTGCTGTCCTCGAAGGAGGCTCGAAACCGAGGCTCGGCTCGAGCTCCGAGTTAAACCCCCATGTACTGCATAGAGGGAGAATAAAAGAGAAATAGAGGATGAGATGGGGAGGAGGAGGGATGCTGGAAGAATTGTCGCTGGGATGACGCAGTGACTGCTGCTTATATGCTCGTAATGATGACTGACAGGACTTAATGTTTAGGCTCCTCCCGAACCTACGTTTGGAACTACATTAAAGGTGCCCTAGAATCAAAAATTGAATTTACCTTGGCATAGTTGAATAACAAGAGTTCAGTACATGGAAAAGACATACATTTTGTTTCAAACTCCATTGATTCCTCCTTCTTATGTAAATCTTATTTGTTTAAAAGACCTCGAAGACCAGGCGAATCTCAACATAACGCCGACTGTTATGTAACAGTCGGGATCATTAATATGTACGCCCCCAATATTTGCATATGCCAGCCCATGTTCAAGGCATTACACAAATGCCAGTATTAAAGTCTGGAGCTGCACAGCTGAATCATCAGCTGTGCAGCTCTAGGTAACTAGGTAAGCAAGCAAGGACAACAGCGAAAAATGGCAGATGGAGCAATAATAACTGACATGATCCATGATAACATATTTTTAGTGATATTTGTAAATTGTCTTTCTAAATGTTTCATTAGCATGTTGCTAATGTACTGTTAAATGTGGTTAAAGTTACCATCGTTTATTACTGTATTCACAGAGACAAGAGAGCCGTCGCTATTTTCATTTTTAAACACTTGGAGTCTGTATAATTCATAAACACAACTTCATTCTTTATAAATCTCTCCAACAGTGTGTAATGTTAGCTTTAGCCACGGAGCACTATCAAACTCATTAAGAATCAAACATCCAAATAAATACTATACTCACATGATCCGAAGCATGCATGCAGCATGCATGACGAACATTTTGTAAAGATCCATTTGAGGGTTATATTAGCTGTGTGCTAAAAAAAGCTAAACTTTTTTTATGCACTTTATTATAGTCGAGAGCTCTGGGAGGCAGGGAGCGCGAGATTTAAAGGGGCCACAGCCTGAATCGGTGCATAGTTAATGATGCCCCAAAATAGGCAGTTAAAAAATTAATTTAAAAAACATCTATGGGGTATTTTGAGCTGAAACTTAACAGACACATTCAGGGGACACCTTAGACTTATATCTTGTGAAAGAACGTTCTAGGGCACCTTTAAATTGTCACCTGTACATAATACATAATTGGTACATAATTTACAAATCGTGCAGTTTCACAATGTCAACACGGGTTGACAATACTAGATACTAAGGTGGCAGTACTAGATTTTAGGCTAGGGAAACAACGCGAAACAAAACAGTGTTACTTTTGAGCACTGCGCAGCGCACGACTCGCTCACAAATGTGTTTACTTGTCTCGATTACACAACCACTAAACAGCAAGTGAGAGTTCTCGAGTTTGGCGTAGAGGTCTCAGGTACAAGCTGCAAATCTCTTTGTGATTTAATTTAGTTTAAAGCCAGTTGAAACAGCGCTGACTTAATCAACAACACTAACGTACAAATCAGGAGAAACACTGAGCTGATCCAGTTAGAACACTTTTCAACCAACAATTCAACATTTATCATGGATTTACTGTGGTAACATTAACTGTAACTGTGATATTTTGTCAGAAATGTAGATTAATATCTCATTTTATTTAACTTTTAATGTAGACATTTATTAAATGAATAATAAATAATAGAATAGAGAATAAGAATAGAGTTCTAACTCAGTAATAATGTTTAAATTTCACCCTTTAAAAATGTTTTTACAAGTTTTACAGATATTGTTTGTGTATTAAATTTACATCTCTATCCTATCTCAAGCTACTGCTTTTGACAAATCTGTCATGTTTTCAAGAAACAAAACATGTAATATATATATATAATAGAAAAGGAATAAATATTAATATAATTATCTAAATTAAATATTTAGATAATTGCTTCTCAATTTAAATGATATACAACCGTACACTTATAAGATAGCAAACACTTTGCAGAATTTGCGAAATATTAATGATTTTAACAAAATAAGGATCATAAAACTTCATTTTATTTTATTTATTTATTTTTTTTTTTTAGCTATTTCACATCACGCTTAGGCCACAAAATGTTAGCTTTATTTAATAAAAAGTCCCAGCATACTTTTTTTTTTTTCCTCTATTGGAGAAGCCATTACAAAAGGAAAGGAAAGAAAAGATGGTCGGGTGAGGATTAATATTGAAATAAATATATACATAAATAAGGATGCAAATAAATAAATAAATCCACATATTCCTGCATATATATATATATATATATATATATATATATATATATATATATATATATATATATATATATATATGTAGTGATTTTTACTTTGTCCATTCAAGGACGTGAAGTAAAATAGGGATTGGTACTCACGTCACCGCTGACGTTGTGATTTTTGGATCACACGTCTCTTAAGGTGTGATTGTAAGTACATCAAATGACCACTTCTCCCCCTTTCCCTAGTTCAGGGCACCAGTCAAGGTCTTTTACCATTGGCAGTATGAGAACACTCCCAACAGGGGCTTTCATTCACTTAGAATTAATGTAAAGTGGTCAGCTGATTTATCTGAAAGATTGGTGATATTGCTAACTTGTAGAACCTCTTCTGTATTATCAGCACAAGGAAGACACAAGTGTAATAAAATAAATGTATTAACAAAAAGATAAACAAGAATAACTAACACAACTACTAAATGAATACTATGAATGATAAAGGAATAAAGTGCATAAGCTACATAGAATACAAGTGATTAAGTTGGGTGTGGTGGAAGAGTTACACTATCTTATGGAAAGATAAACTGTTTCTCTGAAAATAATAAGGCGGAGAACCTTATTATGCACCAAACAAATAAACAAAAGATTATTTGTTATTAACTAACATCAGCTATATTACATCTAATGGGAATTAGGAAATTATATACTGATAATATACAATAATGCCAAGGTCTCTGGAAAGAGGTTTGGTTAAGTGATATTTACGTTCCACTTGGTCGAGTCCGATGACGGTGACGTCTTCCACTGGTTGTGCTGGGCGACAGTGCAGTGGGGAGAGGAGCCAGAATCTGTTTCAACAGTCTTGAACATGAAGCTCTGTGGGATGTGATCTCCTGGAGCACCAAAGGGTCCTAAAATCTGGAAGACGCAGATGAGGCCCTGGTGTAGGTGCAGAAGGTCCTTAACAATCTGGAACATGCAGACGAAGGTACCTTGGAGTGAAGGTTTGCTCTCCTGAACTTAACCTTGTTGCAGATGACATCACTGTCTCACTGGACGGAAACTCTGAACGGAGTGTTTGTTGATGTCTCTTTCCTCACAAGCTAGAGGCTCAGAACGTGGTCGTCTCTGTTGCTGCCTTACAAGCTGTAGGCTCAGATCATGGGATCTGTTGTTGTCTCTTCTGGATGGACCAGAGGCTCATAACGGTATATCTGTTATGTCTTCTCCCTTCGCAGGGCAGACTTAGAACGATGTATCTGTTGTGTCTCAGCTTCACAAGCCGGGACTCAGAACGGTATATCTGTTATGTCTCCTCCGATGGGAGACTCAGAACAATATCTGTTAATGTCTCACTCCTTACAGAGTTGGGACCCAGAACGCTATATATGTTACGTCTTCCCCCTTTCAAGGGCAGACTCAGAACGATGTATCTGTTGTGTCTCAGCTTCGCAAGCCGGGAGTGTCTGTTGAAAGGGTACCTTTATCCCTTCCCGATGAGGAGGAGATTGCAATTTGGCGCTTCTCCATTCGAGTGCTGTGATTGGTTGCTGGCATCAGACGGGACACACAAAGTGTGGCCCACCCTTCTTTCCCCTGTGGAACTCATTTGCATAAAGCACAAAGTTGGAAGTCTTTACAGTGTCTTTAAAGTTTACCAATGCATTTCTCACTTTCCAAACCACCACCAGAATACCTTTGGCAATATTCTAAACAAATAGAGACTAAACATGATGTCATTCAATTGTACATTAACAGCTGAATTTGCGTCAGAGGTTGCACTACAAATAGCTGTCACTGAGAATTAGTATTTCTGTGAATAAGTATGAAATGGATGTGTAGTTTGCATCAGTTCTACGGTTTTCAAACATAATTTTGAATGGATTCGGATGGATCTTTGTGATCTCTCTTTGTTTCACCCATTGCTGCTAAGGTCCCGAGGAATTTTTATGGCAGTCTCTGGCCAACCTTAGGAAGTGGTGTCTAGATGGGTGAAGGGCAGTAACTGCCTGTGGACCAATGAGAAGTCTTGTCCTTCCCAGGCTTGGTACAAGAGGTCTTCTTCTTACCCTCTAAGAGAGGTCTGGATGTTGTCCTTCCATCTTTATCTGATGGCGTAGGACAGTTTGTTTGTGTTAGTCCACCAAGATCCAATCAAAATGTTGGAAACCTTTGTCCGCTGTTATGGAGAGAGAGGGGCCCGGCCGTAAACTGGGCCCTGGAATTCACTACAATATATAAATATATATAAATAATATATATACACTACCGCTCAAAAGTTTGGGATCGGTAAGATTATTAATGTTTTTAAAAGAAGTTTCGTCTGCTCACCAAGGGTGCATTTACTTTACAGTAAAAACAGTAATATTGTGAAATATTGTTACAATTTAAAATGACTGTTTTCTATTTGAAAATATTTTAAAATGTAATTTATTCTTGTGTTGGCAAAGCTGAATTTTCAGCATCGTTAATCCAGTCTTCAGTGTCACACGATCCTTCAGAAATCATTCTAATATGTCAATTTGCTGCTCAAGAAACATTTATTGTTTACAAATGTACAAAATATTTCTGCACAATATTTTTTTCAGGATTATTTGATGAATAGAAAGTTCAAAAGAACAGTGTTTATTTGAAATCTAATCTTTTGTAACATTATAAATGTCTTTACTGTCACCTTTGATTGATTTAAAGCATCCTTGCTGAATAAAAGTATTAATTTCTTTAATTTCTTTTCAAAAAAATAAAAATAAAAATGGTTACTGACCCCAAACTTTTGAACAGAAGTGTAAAATGTTACAAAAGCTTTTTTTTTTAGATAAATGCTGTTCTTTTGAACTTTCTATTCATCAAGGAATCCTGAAAAAAAAGTACACAACTGTTTTCAGCATTGATAATAATAACAAATATTTCTTGAGGAACTAATCATCATATTAGAATGATTTCTGAAGGATCATGTGACACTGAAGACTGGAGTAATGATGCTGAAAATTCAGCTTTGCCAACACGAGAATAAATTACTTTGTAAAATATATTCAAATAGTAAACAGTTATTTTAAATTGTAATAATTTTTCACAATATTACTGTTTTTACTGTATTTTTAATTAAATAAATTAAGCCTTGGTGAGCAGACAAAACTTCTTTTAAAAACATTTAAAATCTTACTGATCCCAAACTTTTGATATATGCAAATATTGGGGGGAAAAAAACAAAAAACCCTAAAGGAAATGCTGAAAGTTGACTTTTTTGCTTTTAATTATTTATTCATTTTTGAATGTAGCTCTATATTTATTTATTTTTCTTTGGCACAACATGCTAATGAGAGGGTTTCAATCAAACATCAGAAGGCAGTTTGTATGCCACCATTGTAAAATCGTTGTAAAAGTTCTGCGCTTGACTGTTTGCCTGCGCCTGCACATTAATAAGACCAATTCACACCGCACCCAAAAAACAATGTTTCAGCATTGTTTCAGCATTGGGTTTAGGAGAGATGGATGAAGCCATGCTAGGAATTGACAGACCTGCGAAGGCTCGCCGACATTGTTGAAAATAGTATGCTATCTGCCGATTTTATTCTCTTCAGAGTAGATGCATCTATACACACTTCAGGTCAGTTAGCAGCTATATTTGAAATGGCTGTAGATCCGTTGTGTTACATCTCTGTTTCAATGAAATGAACACACCAACACACACGACTTGTGGCTTCCACTCTGTTCACTCACTTGTTTTACTGAAAATTCTCACATAAACTTCTTTACAGGTAACAGCGCCCTCTAGTGACCAATACTGGAAACAACCCCAGTAATCCTGATACATAACATCCCCCCTTTTCTTGGATGCAAAATTACATTACCTAATTAATCATGTCAAAAACTAACTTATATAATAACTCAGAGAACATCTCATAAACTTCCTCAACCACTTATAATTAATAATATTCCCTTTTCCACAATAAACATAATAACAAACAATATTTTATGAAAACATGCAAACATAGGCCAGTTATTTAGTTGATATTTTCCCCCTTTTCTGTGGTTAAATTGAACAGCCTACATCTATAGCAGTTATTCTTTCCAGTTCATGACATAATCACACAATTTTTCAGGCAATCGTCTAGTCCGTTGAGGTCTGTCCTTTTTAGGTCTGTCTGACAAATCCATTTTGGGGGTCAAATCATGAAATTTGGGGTCAGGACAACAGCTCTTTTCGTTCTGGTCTATCTGTTCGCATTCAGTTTTTGCATAAACTGTTTCACGGGTGTTGAATCGTTTGACGTGAGTGGTGTTTCAGGTGTATCTTGCCCCAGTGGGTAATTCCAGATATTCCAGTGGGTAATTCACTTGGTTTCCAGTTTTGCTCACGACTTGGTGCAGGATTGGTTTAAATGGAATCGCGAATTTATTCACTTTTTCCTGTTGCATAAGCACTGTCACCTACATTCACATTCGAGTATTGTGCTCCCCGAAGGTCATCTGCATATCTTTTTGCCGTTGCTTTTTATTCTGCATCCCTGTCGCATACTTCTTGATCTGTACATGTTTCTGAAAAGTTGGCTAACTTTCCCCAAATCTTCCTGTTAAAGAGCAGTTCAGCTGGGCTTTTTCCAGTCATGGGATGTTCAATACTTCTATACACAGTGACATATTTTCTCAGCTCTTTTTTCCAATCAAGTCTCTCAGCCTGTACAATTCGGATTCTTTTCATTAGCGATGAGTTCTGGCGTTCCACCTCCCCATTAGCCTGAGCCCATTTGGGAGTGGTTTTGACATGTCTGATGCCATTGCTCTTGCAGAGAACATTGAATTGTTCAGATTTGAACTGAGGTCCTTGATCTGACCGACATGTGATAGGCAGGCCGTCTCGGACATGGGCCGTAACCAGGGGCGCCGTTGGCACGGGGGACAGGGGGGTCAGGACCCCCGCAGTTTTGAAAAGACAGAAATCGACCCCTGCACTTTTGATAAGGGCTGCTTCAATCAGTCACACTATATCATCTTTTAGCTTAGAATATTTTCTTTCAAATGAGACCATTTTCACGTTTCTGTGAGCTTTCGTTCGTAAATAATCAGCTGTTTTGTCGCAGATGTGAACAGGAAATGCGCTCTCGAACGGAGAAACACGCGATCTACAAACCATCATCGATCAAAGCGTGCTAACGTTTTAGGACAGGTCGATGGTATATAAATCATGCCCGAACGTTAGTGTTTGTCAATCAAGCCAAACCGTCCATTCAGAGACTGAGAAATTTGACACTTTAAGGTAAGGAGGCTGATCTCTCAGGTTGACGCGCGAGCTGGCTTGACTGAAGTTTTCGTGAGGATTTATAGTTTATGGACTGTTTTGATTTCGGTAATTACATCTTGAAAGACAAGATGTAAAGGGGGACCAGAAGTCCTGGGTCTGGTAGGCTACAGCGTGTTGATACTGTTTGCTGGCAGAGGATACCCCAAAGATCAGTCTTTTATAGTGATACACACCATTATGCACAGCGAATGTAGTGATATCTCTCGATTCAGGGCTGAGCTCCAGCTGATGGTAACCCCATTTTAAATCCAGCTTGCTGAATATTGTTGAGCCATTGATGCCTTGGAGAATCTCATCCACACTAGGGATAGGGTAACGCTCCCTCACTATGGCACGGTTAGCCTGCCTCATGTCCAGACATAATCTTATCTCTGAGTTGTCCTTAGGCACAATGACTACAGGATTCACCCATTGTGTGGGACCACTGACAGGTTCAATGATATCCATGTCCATTTGTTCCTTTATTTTCCACTCTACTATTTTCCTGAGATTAAACGGGATCCGTCTGAGCGCCTGCACTACTGGTCTCACACTTGGGTCTATGTGTAGGGTAACTTGGTTGGTATTTAGCTTGCCAACCCCATTGAACACTTCCGGATACTTTTGTTGCAGTGCTTGCTTTATTTCAGTCACGGCGGAGATATCAGCGTCTATTCTTAACACTCCTAGCTTGATAGCTGTCTCTCTTCCTAAGAGTGGTTCTCCTTTTCCTCGTATCACGATGAATTCAGCCTGTTCCGTTTTGTTGGATATGCTCACCTCATATTTGAATGCACCCTTGACTGCTAGAGGTTGGTTTGAAGAGTATGAGTAGAGCTTTCTCTCTGTTTCAGGAATGTATGACTTGCATTTAACTTTGCTCTGTTTGAGATCTTCCTAGGTTTCCTCATCAATCACATTAATTGTGGTGCCCAAATCGATCAACAGTCATAGTTTCACACCACCCACAAGGAAAGTCAATTTCTCTGATATGGTATTCTCCTGGACAACAAATATGCATAATCGGCTTCCTCCACATTATTTATACGTTTGACACATTTTTAAAAAAGTGTTTCAAGTTTGGTCTCTGCCAAAATGGTTTTGTGTCCACATCTGTAACATTTCCTGTCCATTTTTACATCTTTTCTCTATGCATGTATGTTTCTGGTGTATCCTTTATTTCTCTCTGACTTGGGGCACGAAATATGAGTTTAAATAGTTTAAAGCAGTTTACCCAAAAATGAAAATTCTGTCATTTATTACTTACCCTCATGCCGTTCCACACCCGTAAGACCTTCGTTAATCTTCAGAACACAAAATAAGATATTTTAGTTGAAATCCGATGGCTCCGTGAGGCCTCCATAGGGAGCAATGGACACTTCTTCTCTCAAGATCCATAAAGGTACTAAAAACATATTTAAATCGGCTCATGTGAGTACAGTGGTTCAATATTAATATTATAAAGCGACGAGAATATTTTTGGAGCACCAAAAAAACAAAATAACGACTTATTTAGCGACTTATGGCCGATTTCAAAACACTGCTTCATGAAGCATCAGAGCATAAATGAATCGGTGTGTCGAATCATGATTCAGATCGAGTGTCAAACTGCCAACGGCTGAAATCACGTGACTTTGGCACTCCGAATAGCAGATTCGACACACTGATTCATCTGTGCTCCGATGCTTCCTGAAGCAATGTTTTGAAATCGGCCATCACTAAATAAGTCATTATTTGGTTTTTTTTGGCGCTCCAAAAATATTCTCGTCGCTTTATAATATTAATATTGAATCACTGTACTCACATGAACCGATTTAAATATGTTTTTAGTACCTTTATGGATCTTGAGAGAGGAAGTGTCCATTGCTCCCTATGGAGGCCTCACGGAGCTATCGGATTTCAACTAAAATATCTTAATTTGTGTTCTGAAGATTAACGAAGGTCTTACGGGTGTGGAATGGCATGAAGGTAAGTAATAAATGACAGAATTTTCATTTTTGGGTGAACTAACCCTTTAAGAAGTTCCAATCAACTAAAGATGTTAAAAATCTGCCTGGAAGAGGACGTGTGTCTAAATCGTCCTAATGCGTGGTGAGAAGGAAATTTTGAGTGGCCAAAGACTCTCCAAGGATCACAGCTGAAGAATTGCAGAGATTAGTTGAGTCTTGAGTCTCAGAAAGCCTAAAAAAATGATCAAACAGCACCTACATCACCACAAATTGCTCGGGAGGGTTTCAAGAAAAATCCTCTGCTCTCATCCAGAATCAGTCTCCAGCATATTCAGTTGTTAGGCAAGACTGGAACTTCAAATGGGACCGACTTCTATGGTCAGATGAAACTTAAAAAAGAGCTTTTTGGCAGCAAACCCACCAGATGGGTACCCCATGCCCACGGTTAAATATACTAAATCTTTAATGTTGTGGGCCTATTTTTCTGCTGGAGGTCCTGGACATCTTGTTCAGATACATGGCTTCATGGATTCTATGAAATACCAACAGATAAAAAAAAAAAAAAAAATCAAACTTCTGCTAGAAATCCAATAATGGGCCATGGTTGGAGCTTCCATCAGGACAATGATCCAAAACGAACATCAAAACCAACACAAAAATGTGTCACTGAGCACAAAATGAAGCTTCTGCCATGGTCCCCTGACCTGAACCCTAAAGAAAATGAGTGAAGTGAACTGAAGAGAAGAAGCACCAACATGGAGCTGGGAATCTGAAGGATCTGAAGAGATTCTGTATGAAGGAATGGTCTCTGATCTCGTTAGGTGTTCTCCAAACTCATCAGGCGTTATAGGAGAAAACTCAGAGCTGTTACCTTGGCAAAAGGAGGTTGCAAAAAGTACTGAATAAAAGGGTGCCAATAATTGTGGCCAACGTGTTTTGGAGAAAACCATTTATTTCATAATGTGATTTCCCCCCCACTTTCAATTATTTTCCTTCAATGAAAGATTCAATTTTTGCTAATTTTATGAATTAAAGATCAAAAGGATAAACAATGTAGATTTATTTTTATAGTCATCTTTGGTCATATTTACCAAGGGTGCCAATAATTCTGATCACCACTGTACATCTGGTGCTGCAAGATGCAGCAGTAAAGCTCTCCTTTGCTGTTTTATCGTGTCCCTCGCGTCACCTGCATACAGTTCGAAGGACTTTAGCCATCGTGTCCATCTCAGTCCTAATGTGGCTGGGTCAGAAAAGCATTCAAAGTTCTGGATCCCACTTTTCTCCGTCATTGTTCCTATTCTCAATATTAAACGTACTTAGTGTTTTATAATTTAATATCCTCATCGCCAGTGTTACATCTCTGTTTCAATTAAATGAACACACCAACACACACGACTTGTGGCTTCCACTCTGTTCACTCTCACTTGTTTTATTGAAGATTCTCACATCAACTTCTTTACAGGTAAAAGCGCCCTCTAGTGACCAATACTGGAAACAACCCCAGTAATCCTGATACATAACACATTTGTCCTCGAAAAGCTGGAACAGGTTACTCTCATTACAAGACAAACAGGTGTCAACAGGTATGTAACTGGACATCCTTTACACCCTATTCCCACAAGTGCAATTGAGTCAGAGTCTCCAAAGCCACGCCTCCTCCAAAACACACACACACACATACACACACACACACACACACACACACACACACACACACACGCACACAGCTGCTCTCTGCAAAGTGTCACAAGAGATGGCATTAAAATACCTCATGTCTCAAGGCACACAACAATAATGAACGTAAATAACTTAGAGAGCTTGTACCTGACTGCAGATTAATTTCTGTGATGATACTGTTATGTAACAAATGTTAAAAAAAAGGTGCTCTACCAACAGAAGAGGAGGTGCATATAAACTGAAAAAAAAAAAAAAACACTGCAACACTCACTCTTACAGTGCTCTAATGTTACTAATTTAAAAAAAGTGTTTTTAGCTGACAGTATTGCTATTCCTTTGTTGCAAACATACGAAAATATTGGGCTAAAAGTTTGTAGTCTGGATATAAACACAGACGTTCAAAATGAGTAAATGACCTTTGAAACTAATGTTATGCTAAGCTTGTAGGAGGTGACCAGTGACTGTTAAAATGCATTTGATAAAATTTGTTGAAAAACTCTGAATGAAACAAGTCTTCATTCATTAATTTTAAAATGTTTTTTTTTTTTACTTAATGAATTCACTTATACATACAATATATATATATTAATATATAATATATATATACAACAGTTCTGTCTGGTTCTCGAATCTGATTGGCTGATAGCCATGCGATATTTGCCATGCGACAGCACTCCTCCTACCTTTTCACCGTTTGTATCACTCCGCTTGAAGTGACCGTCATGGCGGCCGAGCAAATCAACCGTAATTTTTACAAATCCTACTTGTTGTACCACGAACTGTAGTTTTAATAGTTTTTGAGGCGAGAATGTAGTTGTTTAGACCTGAAATATGTGACTCATATTTAATAACAGCGCCTATTTTACAATTTGTTTTGACGTTTTCAGAGATGCGAGCTCCAGGGCGTCAGCGGCTGTTCAGTGCTTCTGTAACCGCCGAGAACAGCTTAATCTCGGCCAGTGCTTTGGGGATTTGCTGCTGGCTCTTATAGTGGTTAAACATGAGACATTATTCAATTTGAGTACATAGAACGGACAATCTTTGGTCTTATTAATCTATTATTTGTTCCAGAGCAAGTCGAATTGTGCAATGTTAAATTTGATAATAAACGTTATGTTACATCCTTATATAGCATATTGGCTACTACAACTAGACAGGACATATCAGACGAAGACTCTTCTCCGCTCTTCAAATACGTAAAACATTAAACTTTATAAACATAGGGTTTTTTGAGTAAAGAAAACGCTTTACAATTTTTTTTTTAAAACATCAGATCTTTATTTACCTTTGCATTGTATAGAGGAGATGTCCAAACTGTGTGCGCACTTCATTCACGAGCTGAGGCGGATTGATGAGGTTTGATTGACAGTTTGAGGATACAATGGAGTTAGGAGGTTTTGGCACAAGCTCTTTAAAATCCTTTTCATTCATTAAATATTTGTAAAACCCACATACATGCGTAAATGATGACCTATAGTTTTTTTTTTCATAACTAGTGCTTTATGTTTGACGGAACTGTACAATTGTGCTTATTTGTTGTTCAATAAATATTATTTTATATAAATATGTCCATTAGTAAGTAATATGGATTGAGTGAAAGTTACATTAATACGCCATTAGATGGTGGCAACACTTTACAGGAGAATGAGTCAGTGAAGCACAAGAGACTTTTAAATTGAAAGGAACTTTTGCAAAGGAAGTTGTTTTAGCGCTGTGGTGTTATGGAAAATTCCCAAAGCTGTAAAAAAGGACAAATACAAAGATCGCTTTCCTCAGCGGACATTCAAACAGACTTTTATAATGGAAATAATATTATGGACATGGACTTGAAGAATGAATGTAATGCAATATTTCAGACACAGGTAATAGCCTACTCTCTCTCTCTCTCTCTCTCTCTCTCTCTCTCTCTCTCTCTAATACTGTACAAAATTCAATGTGTTTCAATGAAGCGACTCAACGTTCCTTCGTTACTAGTTCTAAAGTGACGTTTTAGAATTAGTAACGGAGGCTTGGTCCAACTGACAACTTGAGATTTGAATCCGTGGCGGAAGGAAGTAGTGCTGCACAAAAGAGGGTTTTAAAGACACTCCGTTGTTGTTCGTATTTATTTACACACTCATGCCGTCGAACTGTTGTATAAACGCAATATCACACGGCTACTCGTGTGATATTGCTCATATATATATATATATATATATATATATATATATATATATATATATATATATATATATATATATATTTGACTCATTTATAACGTTAAATAGAACATTTTGTCAGAAACTCAAGTAGGCTAAATTAGGCTACGTATTATTTTGTTTGGTTGTCTAATGTTTTGTTTTCAGAATCATGGGAGAACTGTGATCTCTATATCTATCTCTAAATAAAAAAAACTAAAATAAAAATACAGATTAATATCCAGAGTCCTAAATTAGGCTTAAAAGAAAATATGTCTGGCTAACTTATAGGCTACTATTAGCTCTAATATGAAAATGTACAGTGATACAGACTAGGATGTAAAATGTAGCTTACAGACTAAGATGTAGCCTACATTAACAAGGATTTGGGGAAATTATAATGCATTATAATGGAGGATTCTGAAATGTTTTCTTATTTAAAATATGGTGCTTCTCATCCATATGTACGGCTGGCTGTTCCACTGGGTTTTGTGGACACATTGAGAACATATCTGTACAATAATATTACAAATGGTCATCTGTTTTGTTTATATATATATATATATATATATATATATATATATATATATATATATATATATATATATATATATATATATATATATATATCAGTGGCGAGCGATGATTTTTTAACCGAGTATGCTGGGTGATACGTCCGGGTGTGCTTCATACGTCCTGAAAAGTGAAGCTGCGGACTCTTTGATCGCCCCCTGGTGGCTGGATGCAGTACAAGTCATAAACCCCGCACTCTCCATGCAAACGAACGAGCCTTGAGTCAAAATAAAAAAATAAATTACACTTCCAATAAAATTTTCCGAAAGATGGTTTTGGTCATTTAAGATAGTTTTTATCACGCTGATATATGTTCAATTGTTCGTTTTTGTGATAAGTTTGATTTTAGCTAGCAATTTGATGCTATAGAAACAGGGCGTGTCCTTATGATTGACAACTGTGATTGACAGCTTCTCTGAGAACTGTCAGAGCTTCGAGGGGAGATTGAAGATATATAACTAACAATTAATTTTCGATTTCTGTTTTTTCACACTGACAAAATGACTTGTTCAACAGTAAACTGTACTAACTGACCTACAGGATCCTAACGGATCACTGAGCTTTTTTCGGTAACGTTAAATGTGGGCTTTATAAGCTAATTAATAAATGTTGTTAGCTTTTAAGATAACACGCCTAATGTTAGCCATGATGGGAAAAACCAGGTGATCATTATCTGTGCATGCCCAGGCTCCACACTGACATTTTTGCGTAACATCAACGCCCATCGTCGAATGTTTTACGTTCAGTTCATTACAATGGAAGAAAGCAGCGTTGCGTCGTCCATCTTTTTTTACAGTCTATGGGTGCGTCATGTAAAAAAATGATGTAGTTACGTTGAAGGGGTTTATAGCTAATAAGCGAGACGCTCGCGTTCTCGCTAGACAGTGTTAGTTTACTCATTTGCTTGCTCATGACACATAGCAACACAGCGAAAAGTATTTCTAATATGTTGGACCTTTTATTGAGAGTAGCCTACATTTACCTGTTGAGACGTGCCTTCACGCACCTGTAAGAGCTTTTGTGTCAAATGGACAGAGTGAACGAACAGTCCAGACAGTAAAGAACCTGTAAAAGAAAGCAAAAGAGAGCCAAAGAGATCCTTATACTGCTCTATTGGAGTACAGAAATGCTCCTTTGGATGGTGTGAAACTATCTCCTGCACAGCTGCTCATGGGTCGAAGGCTGAAAACAAAACTGCCTACATCAGCAAAGTTGTTGAGACCCCAGCTTTACAGAAATGTGCATAAAACCATCAAGGGCAGACAGCTGAAACAGAAACGTTACTTTGATTTTGGAGCAAAACAATTATCATCTATAGCTACAGGAGAGAAAGTGAGAGTAAACGTTAGAAACAACTGGCAAACAGCAATTGTGTTGAGGAGTCATGAAAAACCAAGGTCATACGTTTTGCAAACGCCTGATGGAAACACCTTCAGGAGAAACCGGTGACACCTGCTGAAAACCAGAGAAATGACTTTTCCACAACCACGCTCTCTGGAGCTGGAAGACTGTTCTTCAGTAAACAGTGAGCCTGCAGATAGTGGTACTCCAGTGCAGTCACCTGCACTGTCACCAGTGAAAAGACCTGTAACATCAACTGTGGACAAGGAAGAAGAGATCAAAAGGTAATATCAGCTTTGATATTGCCATAGAAAAAAAAATGATAAAAAAAAAGTACATTTAAAGCTGAAATCCAACCTGAATGATGACAACACAGAATAATCATCTTTTAACAGTTTATTTTACAGACTTTGTGTTAAAGGCTTTCACTTTTTTTTTCACAAAACCTCTGCTCTCTAAAAAACCCAGTCAGTTCAGTTTAAAATGCTTTAAAGATCTAGTTTTAGCATTAGGCTTATAAACACAGAATTAATACCAACATATGAAATTAAATTAAAGACATGCATCAGAAAAATTGGGAATGTTGGACAATAAATATATAACAGAATATAACAGCTTGTTTTTGCAGTGTTGTATAATGTCCGTTAAAGCAAAAGTGTCCAAAAGTGGGAATTATGGGATAATGTACACAGCAATGCATCATGTATTATAAGATAACTATATTTGTAATGTGATCTATTAAAATGTACAATGTATTTAAATTCAGACCTAGTGGAGTAATACTATTATAACTATTTCTCCACTAGGTCTGAAATATTTGCTGCAAACATGATGATCTTAAATTTGTTAATTAAATATATTATATATTAAATACATTAATTTACTATTAATAAATGTGTAAAGTTGCATAAAATGGAAATACTCAAAGTAGGCTAACTACGTTACCTCAGATGGTTGAATAGTTAGATTCCACAACTGGTAAAATAAAACATATATAAGACAATACAACATTTAGGGTAGAACGGGGCTAAAGGCGCCACGAGGCAAAAGGCACCTTTGGTATTATTTTCCTCTAAACCACTAGATGGCACAAAAACTTGCCGCAGCACTTTCCTAAATATCTGCTTTTCATAATGCACATGCAAATTTGTCAGATCTTTGACGCGATCGCGGGCAGCAACGCAAAGTTGATTCTGAGGTAGTTTGATCTAATATTTGATGTTTTTTAAAATGTTGTTGATTTAAGTAGCAAATGAGAATCAATTAAATTAATGTTTGTATTTTCAGACAAAGCTCTTCTTAATGATTTTCAGTTTTGTTCAAAGTAATTCAAGCAACAGTTTTTCAATAACGGAAGAATATGTAAAAGTATGGTATTTGGGGTAAAAGGCGCCCCTGCTGTTGGGGCAAAAGGCACCATATTTAACATGATAATATATAGTTTGCTGACTTATCCATATGTTGACATGACATGGCTAGATTCAGATGGCAAATATCATATATCAAATTGGGTATCCATTATATAATAAAATATAATTTATTGTTACTACTATAAATCTATAATAAATATTATGGGATCTCATTCAATGCTTTCAGAATCTTTACTTTTTAAAGTAATTTTGTTTTTGTATTTTTTAAAATATATTTTTATATTAACATAGGCTTATTTTAATAACAATATATTTATTGAACAAAAATTAATTCTTTTATTTATCAGATTCAACAGAAAATAGTACAAACTTTGCTAAAGTGACTCTTTTCAACAAATATTAACCTAGACATTATTAAAAACATATTATTTTAGCTAAAGTAAAGTATGCTGGGGTAAAAGGCCCCCCTCACCACCTCATACATTTATAAGATTTTTAAACAAAATTAACCACTTTTATGATTTATTTTCGCATAAAATCTGATGCTCCATCAATGGTCAGTACAAACATATATATTTTTCCTGTAATCATATACTTTGAGAGTAGTCAAAAGCACATTTTTTCTTAAGGTGTGCCTTTAGCACCGTTGTACCCTACTGTAGAAGCCATACAATTTACTGGTGACTTAATTTATGCGCTTCTGATTTGGCAGTGAAATTCGCTGATTTTGGGTGCGTAAGATGTGATTGATTCTATGGTCCAGTTGGCATTTTCACCCCATGATGTAAATGAAACACTAGTGTGTGGGCGTAGTGAGTGGTTGCTTGTGGGGGTGGGTCAGGGCCTTTTCTCGCTGCTAGTGTCTTTGATTACCCCCAGTTTTTGTATCTTTCTTTTGTTGTTTTTGTTTGGTTTTTTTTATATATATATTTTCTTTTGTTTATTTAAAATACCTTCTTTTGTATTAACATCTCTCGGTAAGTGGTAAGTGTTTGGACGATATTTATCAGTGAATATTGTGTTTTTTTTTTAATTTATTTTTTTTATGCAGAACTTTTTTATGTAATTAAAAATTGGTTTTAACTGGCAGAACTGTCTCAGTCCTCTCTGGAAAGAATGAACCTGTTTATTAGAGTATCATATATCCTTGGGTGAAAGCCCCTTGGTGGCATAGTTGGCTACATTGAAGATTTTATTTGATATTCTTGTTAATGTAAAGTTATTTACTGCTTATTTAGTTAATTTGCTCTTTGCCTTTCCATCCTGCTACATAGGCTTTATGTTACACCTCAAACAAGGGATTTAATTGTAATTTATAATGTTAAAGGTCCCGTTTTTCGTGTTTTTTTGAAGCTTTGATTGTGTTTATAGAGTGCAATATAACATGTTTCATGTTTCGCGTGTAAAAAAACACAGTATTTTTCACATAATTTACTTATCTGTATACCGCTGTTTCCACTGTCATAAAAACGGGCTGATGACTTCCTTGTTCTATGAAGTCCCTCCTTCAGAAATACGTAACGAGTTCTGATTGTGCCAGCGGTTCCTGTGTTGTGATTCGACAGCAGCTTAGCGAACCTTGCCCGGAAAGGTCACGCCTCTTACCATAACGTGGAGATGCACGCGCTCAGTGTTATTGTAAACATGTCTTTAATTTTACCCTATCAATTTGAGCCGGAATCAGACCCGGTGATTGGACTGCGGGATTAAAATAACAGCGCTTCGACAACATGGCGACAAACACACAAACACAACTCTTGTGTATTCCTGTGGGCGGAGGTTAGTCAAAAAACTGTTTTAGTGACGTCATTAAAGAAGGAAGTAGAGGGATGTAGTCCAAACTGGCCGTTCGATGTAGGCAACTTCTGTTAAATAAAATATCTTGCTTGGCATTGAACTTTGAGCTTTAACATTTTACAGATTTTATTTATACTCTAACAACAACATTACACACTAACTAAAGTTTGAAACATGGGATCACGAAGAACGGGACCTTTAATATTAATTGCAGAGTCCACGAATGGCTTGGGTGTGCAGAGCATCCGCAGCTTATTTGGACCGCACGCCACTGATGAACAAAGGTTCCAATCACAAATTTGTTTACAGTGTAGGTGTGCATACACGCCGGACACTTTATAAATAGGTCCAACAAGTTTTCCTAGTACACTATGTATTTTGCTGCACTGTAGAGGGGTTGGCAAACCCTGTACAGAAAGCTGGACACATACACATTAGTACTATAAACTAAAGTAAGTCACACACACCGCATAACACCAAGATAGACTTACTTTTGACTATCCTCTTGAGTGATATCAGGCTCGTATATGGAATCCAAAGTTTTTGACTCCTTTATTGTTCCCGACGAGGTGTTGTTGATCTCATCTGCGCTATTTTCCATTCGTGGCCTTTTGATCGGTGTAGACATTATAAAAAGAGGATCGAAGCCAAGATCCTCAGTAGAGCAGGACACAGAGGGGTACAAAGGTTTCACCTGGGCCGCTGAAATTTCAAACACAAAGAGAATGGAGTAGAGAATGTCGCTTGTACACCAATGCTGGTCACAGTTTTGGCGGGACACTGGATTCCAACATCTTGTGTAAGTGGCTATCGGATGAATAAAACACACAAAGCGGCATTTCAGAACATCTATCTAAAAATGTTACGATTCTTTCTAGTTAACAAGTTAATTCATTTTACTAACCTTCACATTCATTGACGTTCCGACCGTGTACACAGATGGGACCGCTGTTTCTGTCAAATGCAGGACTTGGACTAAACCCATTTCATATCGTCTCAAATTTTTGAAACATTCTTCAGTAAAATGCCTTGCACACAGACGCAAATTCGCCGTTATTCCTCCTTCTTCGAAGTGTAGGAATTCGAGCCATCGGGCATGCAGGGTTGTTTGGGGATAGGAAAGAGGACTTGAGGAGCGCAACCAAAAATGCACCTAACCACCATATTGCCAATTGCTAATTGCTGCGATCTGTGACTGGTTTCTGAGAGGCGGGGCAGAAATGAGACAGACACCGATAGCCACGCCCTCGTGCCATAGCATGTGACAGGAAGAGAAGTCGTTTCGATGGGGGAGGGGAGGTTGTTGTTTTTGATTAAAGATTACCAGCACATGAATTTTCAAAAAAAATAATGAAGTGCACGGGTAAATTGTATTCCATAAAAATATAAAAATTGTCAATTTTGATTTCACGCCGAAAGCTGCAGTATGTAAGTTTTGCCTCTTTGTCGCCATTTCTGATTGAAACCTGCAACTGCAATTTGCGGAATTATCATCTTTACGTGGGTTGTTGCATTGGCACGGCTTCTCAGCACGGATGAATCTAATGTTTGCTGTCAGTCACCACATTGGTGTGGATACTTTACTTTGGAATCACAGATTCTACGTCTTGTCACGCTACCAATGGTGATTAAATCTAATGATTGCTTATCTCGGATCACGAAACCATGCAAATTATTATTATTATTATTCTTTGTTCTAAATTTGTTAATGTTAACAACATTGTGTGACAATACATATTTAGTGTGTACCTGTAGATTTCAATTTCAAATTCAATTTCTGTAGCCACTCCGCAGTCCGAAGTCTTTTGCTTTTGACTATAGGTGAATCTCCAGTTGTCACTGATGATTGTCATTTTTGATTACAATGACCTTTCTGGATTACAATCTGCCACCAATGATAAGTTTAATTATTGCAACTGCTGTGAGAAAAGGCTATAAATGATCAATCACCTGCAGCATCCTCCACATGCCATATAGCCTACTAGCTGGAACTATTTCTTTATGTATAGGAGAATTATCACCCTACATCACATGACGTCATGCAGGTTCAACTGCGCATGTCGGCTGCAAAAGACGAATTACACTAACGGTACGCTAAATTAGACACATCACTCGGTTTGGCTTACAACAACAAAATAACAGTAAATAATGAGTTGTACACTTATCTAACAATAGAACACAGAATAAAGGCTGGTTCACACACTGCGATTTTGGCCACGATTTGGTCGTCTGAGACAAATTTTGCAAATCCTAAAAGATTCCTATAATCCTTGCCTAAAATCTGTAGTCTTTGATCACTAGTTTGACATGTTCACAGACAGCCAGTTAATGACCATTGCGATCAAATTTTACCTCCGCCGAAATTCTGGCAGTGTCAGAAGATTTGGAGCACAGTCCTGCAGTGTGACGACTTTGACGAACGTCAAATTGTCTTCGTTTTTCAAGACAAGCCGTTATCAAAATTAACGATAGAAATGTCTTTGTTAGCCACCATTTCAGTCCCGTATGTAATGCAGCTCACAGTCATCGAACGTTTGTGGGTTGTAAAACTCCGGACAAGTTTTCATGTGCGTGTCCGTTTTTAACGCGTCTTGACTGTCGTACAGTCTGACATAAATGACAGCTGAGATCCCACAGTGTGACATGAGGATCATGTTCGTACAGTCTGACAAGCAACCATCGTAAAGGACTATTATAAATCGCACAGTGTGCACCCGGCTTAATGTACAAGTTTGAGTTGAACTAGCTTACTTACCTTCAATTTTGTTACGTTGTCTTGCTAGTAGTTAGCCTGGTGGCTAGCTAGTCTCATAAGCTTGGCTAGTAACATTAGTACTTGGCTAATACGTTATAGCAAAGTCAGGCTAAAGTTAGCTGTTACACTCTATCGTACTGTCAATCACTGGAATACATTTTTAGTACAGGACAGGTATCCATGGACTTAAATAGTCCCGACTTTGTCCCTTCTGTCTTTTCCTACTCAACCCAGTGTGAAATAAATAAAGGTGATGCCTTGAGATGTAAATATTGTCACTTTTGCCTTATTTTGTTGCTAAGTGGGATCACATTGCATGTATCAAAATGAGGAGAATGTATGGCAAGTAATGTCACATTGTTTTTGTAAAGATAATTTGTTAGACCAGATTGTTTTTATATCTGCATTGTCTTTTGAAGCCCGTTGAGGCATGCTATGTAATTTACACTTGATTTGATTTGGGTACCTGATATCCTCTATGGACTGACTGTTTGCTCTCATCTCTGACTATCAGATTTAAGAGGAAAAGAAAAAGGGATGAAACCATGCACAGACCACCAGATGATGTACAGCAGTCCAAAGAAGTTACTGATGAGGTTGCATCAGAATCTTCAGGAGCTTGCCTGTCCTCAGATGACTGCAGAATGGAGCCTGGTCCTTGCACATTTAAGAACTTCTGATATCTTAAGTAATGTAGGGCAGTCATTATTAGGATGAATCTGGTCATCCTGTTTATATATTGTTCAATACAGCAGAATTGTGTTGTGAATGAAGTTGAACATTATTCTGTTTAGCATATGCTGTTTGAAAACATCTATCAAATAGAGAAAAGCTACACTAAAATAAGTGACGGTGACAGGATCTTTTTTTGACAAACTTAAAGACAGTGTAAAGGTAGTGCGAGGCTCTATGAACTTGGATGATCATCTGTTAGTCATCCTAATGAAACTAAGATTAGGGCTCAGCAACAAGGATATTGCCTTCAGATTTAATGTCACAGAATGTGACATCTCTAAAATTTTGAGAAGTTGGCTCCCTGTTATACGACTTTAAAGCCTCTCACCAAGTGACCAAGCAAGCATGCAATATTAAAGAATATGCCAAAATGTTTTAAACCTAAATATAAACATTGCAGGTGCATTATTGACTGTACAGAAATTTTGATCAACAGACCCACAAATTTAACCTCCAGAGTCCAGATGTACTCGACTAATAAAAGCCACAACACTGTTAAATATTTGGTTGGCATGTCACCTGCAGAAGCCATTACTTTTCTGTCGGCAGGTTAAAACAAATTACGTCTGAATCTGGATTTTATGACCTTCTAGAGCATAATGATGAGATACTATCAGATCATGGTTTTACCATCAGAGATTAGCTTGCCACACGTGGTGCCACCCTTAGGATCCCTCACTTTACCAAAGGTAAAAAACAGCTCTCTGCTCAAGAAGTGGACGTGTCAAGGCATTTGTCTAATGTGAGAATACACATCAAAAGAGTAATAGGTAGATGGAAAATTTTCAAAATTCTGACAACTGTTATTCCAGTCACATAGTTTGACCTCTTAGATGATATAGTGATTATGTGTGGAGCATTAATAAACCTTTGTAAATGTATAGTCCCAAGAAGATAGCTTGATTTAGATTCATTCTTCATGTAACTCTTCATTATATTAAACAATTGATTGCACATTCAAGTGTTTTAATGTAAAATACTAGTACTGTATTAAATCATTTGCTTCAAAGTACATTTCATTCTGACTTGTTTTTTTTTTTTTTTTTTTTTTTTGCACTGTTCACAATACCAATCCACAACCTTTCTTCTTACTCTGGCACATGTGTAGTGGAAATGGTTCTTGCACTTTGCACAGTCAATCATCATCCCAAAGTCTGGCCTTTGACAGTGTGAGCAGACTGTAGGTGCTTGCATCAGTGGATCCATGCTGTACCTTAACAGCTCAGGCAAAACACACTGTTTGAGGAACAATTCAGCTTTAGGCAAGACTGCTTGCAACATTTATTCATCTCTGGTGATGCGGTTGATGCTAACATCTTGCTTTGTCCAAACCATAAAGTCGCAGTACTGGGTGTTGCATACAAATCATGTGAAGCTGAACTTGATGGTAGTATTCATGATTTTTCTCAGGGTTGCCAGGTCCAAGAAATATTTCCAGGCCAATGACAACTCAAAACCTACCCAAATCAGTGTCTAATCAGACTAGACTATTGGATTCCCACAAAGGGCCTTAAAATAAACGTGTGAGATTTATATAATATATATATAATATATATATAATCTGTTTTTTGCCTTTTCTCTTAATCCTCCCCCAATTCTTATAACACACTGCATTTTTTACGCAATCTTATAAAGGACAAACAAGAGCATGTCCTTGCTGATATTTTCTGACCCTAGTTAGAAGTACTAATGTGTACTTTTTTCTCTTCTCTGCACTTGTCTCTGATGCTCTTCTCTCCAAATCTGCTGCTGTTCTGTTTACACACAAGCATCAATATACAAATGAACATACATTGTCAAACTCAATTAATACAGGCTATTATCAATGTTATAACCAATATGCTAACTTGGTGAACTTGAACCCTTGTCCTTTGTTTTTGTTCTTGTTTGTCTTCTCTTTTCCAGAACTATTCAGAACATTTACTTCTTAGATGGCCTAACTGTTCAACCTCATTTTGATTACAGCTTTGAACAGAACTATCTACAGTCTCAGGGATGTTTTGTTTTAGACATTCATGCTCTCTTCCCCACCCTTCTCAGGTGGTGCTGAATAGATTTCAGCAGTTAAGAGAGAAAGCATCCATGGTGATGGTTTAAATTCATGGCAGCAGATGTTTCTTCTTTGCATGTAAGATCGAATCCTCATTATATTTAGCAAAGACTTCTGCTCTAGCCTGTTTCGTAGCTTGTTCTTTATCAGTGACATTTGGGAAAATGAACGCTCAACTGCTGCATTGCTGAATGGCAAAGCAAGAAGACTCAATGCAAAGTTGCCAAGATCTCCAAAGATTCTATCACCTGCAGTATGTGTGTATGCAGAAACTTCAACCCAGAAGTCCTGTTTTGCCATCTTCTGTATTTTTCCACTACTCTCCACTGTTGCTCTGCTTGTCCTACATCTCCTTTGAAGAGGTGGAAAAAAGGAAGCTCATCAATCCTTGGCTTACTTGAGGACAGAACATGAATCGGTGACAGGAATTTGAGAGCCTCTAACTGTTTAATGTTATCTGGAAGTCTCTTCCTAATCTCCTTTGATAACTTAATGGTCCTTTTCAGCTTGGTCACTTATTCCCTTGGCTTCAAATAAAGCAAGACGGAACTTCACCCCAAAGTCTACAGCGTCAAGTGGCAAAAGATTCTCATCAGAAAAGTTAAACTCCATGATGTCTTGCCAGCTCTTGAATGTCTTTGGCAAACCTATGCGCTCATGAAGGGACCAGCTAAAATGTTAGAAGTCCCGTTTGAAGTTTTGCAGGATCGGGTTTGTCAAGTTGAACGATTTTATTGAGTCAGTTTAACTCTGAAACAATTGGTTGGAGGAATTTCAGGTAGATCAGGTTAATATTGTCACTGTATATTTGGTACAGCAATTCCACAGCATAGCTTCTCTCTTCTATCTTTTGTTATCTGGAAATGCAACTTAAGCTCCTTGTGCTGTGAAAGGATCCAGTTGCAGAAGGTCTTCATGCACTACTGGTCCTATCACTGAATTAGTTAGTGCTGTGCATTTTGTTAGAGGTAAACTAATACCTTTCTTGGAAATTTCTTCCACAACACTTCCTAAATGATCAATAGTTAAGGTGCTTGAGTGGCAAGCAACATGAGCAGCCAGCTTCAACTCTGCCTCCTTCACAGCAACATTCGTTCTTAGAAAGGTACTGCCAGTGTCAAATAATGTTCTGGCATTTGAGAAAGGAGCCACATTTTTTTTTTTAATGTTTTTCAGTTGCAGCATGAGCTAACAGATCACCGTGGTGAGCTCTGATTTCAAATTTGCAATATTTGCAGAATGCCTTTTTATCGTCATTTGGAACACTTCTAATCCACTCCATTAACCCTTTTCTATGTCTGCCCATTCTTTGCGATATTTTTTTTCCATATTTTCCCCATTTACCTGACATTTTATAAGGCTGCTTGTTCATCCACAGACCAACAGATGCTTCTACAACCGGCAAAAGTGGGCGTAACCAAGGACTTTGGCGTAACTCACATTATGCTTGATTTGAGATGTTACGTCAAAGGCACACGCGTTCACTCACGTGCAGCAGCTGGTGGCAGCGGTTGTTGCCAAGTATTCATTTGCAGGGGATCTATACCTATACCTCGTAAGCTCAAGGTTTACACACTTCTCATTAGTTAACTCCTTCCCAAGTTTTTCAAAGGTCTCTTCACTCCTCTCTTGTAGTTCATTTTGGCAGAGGCATCTCAGATTGGCATCATACAGAGCTACCAGTGGCTCGGGCAGGTCTCTGGTCTCTGTGTCAGATTCTGTTGCGGAATTGGTGTCGCTGAAGTCCATGCTATAGTGAGCACAACTGCGTTAGGTGCCAGTACTTTCAGTTCCCTTTCGATACTTCACTCGTACTGCGTATGGGGAAAAGTCTCCCCTTTTCCCCGCTACTGAAGCCTTTTCAATAACGCAGTGCAGCTGCATCGTCATTGGTTCACTCATTGCAAGTCGTTGAACCAATGACGGCGCGGCTTTGCTGCGCAGCCTATGGCGACAAGGCGCGCGAACTTTCCCGCCGAGCCGCCGCCGAGCCGCCGCCTCCCGCTTCCTGTTTCCGGCCCGGACTCAGCGCGTCTCCTGCCGCCATCTGGCGCATCTAATAGAGCATTTTTCCGCGGTTCTCACACCGCATTAAGAGCACTTTCCACACCGCTTACGGCCCTCGCCGTTTAAGAGCACCACAATCGCCGTTTTCACGGCGCCCCGGCATTCATTCTGAGAACCATAAGCCTAGGCTACTCGCTCCAGTTTGCCAGAAGGCCCCCGCGCTTTGGCGGGGTGATTCAAACTACGGTACAACCGGACGATGCTCATGTCCTCCGGGCCGAGGTTTTAACTCTTCTGAGAAAAGGCGCTATAGAATTAGTGCCCCCTTCGCAGAGCGAGTCGGGCTTCTACAGCCATTACTTCCTGGTTCCAAAGAAAGACGGCGGTCTCAGACCAATTCTGGACCTCAGACTTCTGAACCTTTCCCTCATGAAGCGAAAGTTCAAAGTGCTAACGCTGAAACAGATCCTCGCACAAGTATGTCACGGGGACTGGTTCTGCTCGCTGGACCTGAAAGATGCTTACTTTCATATCCAGATAGCCCCCAAGCACAGGCGATTCTTGAGATTCACGTTCGAAGGTGTGGCTTACCAGTATACGGTCCTTCCCTTCGGGTTGTCCCTAGCTCCTCGCACTTTCACGAAGTGCATGAACGCTGCACTCTCCCCTCTCAGACAGATGGGTATACGCGTTCTGAACTATCTCGACGACTGGTTCATCCTAGCCAGCTCACGGTCGGAGTTGGAGCACCACAGATCCGTGCTTCTCAGCCACCTGCAGTGTCTGGGTCTCAGGGTCAATTCAGCCAAGAGCTCGCTGCTTCCTACTCAACGTATCTCGTTCCTGGGTGCAGTTCTCGACTCTGTCAGTATGACGGCAGTAGTCTCGTCGGAGCGCCCTCTGACCATTCAGCAGCTCGCGGCTTCCATCAAGAACAAAGCTTACCTCCCTCTGAAGCTGTTCCAGAGGTTGCTAGGGCTGATGGCTTCCGCCTCCCCGGTGCTGCAGCTAGGCCTGCTACGAATGCGGCCTCTTCAGTACTGGCTGAAATTTCGGGTCCCTCCTCACGCATGGCGGCACGGCCGCTTGCGCCTCAAGGTCAATCAGGCCTGCGTCCCCTCAGACGGGTGGACGCTCCATCCCCAGATAGTTCACACCATTTGGGAGTTATTCGGGAAGGCGGAGGTAGACCTCTTCGCCTCTCAAGACAGCTCTCATTGCCCAATTTATTTTTCGAAGAAGGAAGATGCGCTGGCCCACTCCTGGCCCAACACCCTTCTCTACGCTTTTCCCCCGGTTGCTCTGATCCCCCAGGTGATCTGGCGTGTCAGGGAAGACAGACAAAGAGTTCTGTTAGTGGCCCCGCTCTGGAGGTGCCAAGTTTGGACCTCGGAGCTATTCAGGCTTTCCACGAAAGCCCCCTGGCTGATTCCTCTGAGACGGGACCTCCTCTCTCAGGCGAACGGAACAATCTGGCACCCACGGCCGGAGCTGTGGGCTCTGCACCTGTGGTCTCTCGACGGGAGCCTTCTGGCCTCCCCGAGAACGTGCTAAAAACCATTTCACATGCTAGAGCCCCGTCCACTAGATGCCTCTATGCTCAGAAATGGGCGGTCTTTGTTAGCTGGTGTTCTACACGCAGCATAGACCCTGAGGAATGCAACGTAGCCAATATACTGTCCTTCCTCCAGGAGCGCCTGGACGCGGGGCGAGCCCCCTCCACGCTCAAAGTGTATGTAGCAGCCATCGCAGCGTTTCACGCTCCTATTGCTGGCCAGTCTGTAGGTCGGAACAACCTCGTTGTTAGGTTTCTAAGGGGTTCCAGGCGGTTGCATCCACCATGGACCCCTACGGTTCCTTCCTGGGATCTCCATTTGGTCCTCAGAGCTCTAAAGGGCCCGCCCTTTGAGCCACTGCGCCAAGCAGACCTTAGGCCCCTGACGCTTAAAACCGCCCTGCTTCTTGCACTGGCGTCGATCAAGCATGTTGGCGATTTGCAGGCCCTTTCTGTTAGCCCTGCATGCCTCGAATTCGGGCCAGACGACTCTAGAGTCGTGCTGAAACCTAAGGTGGGCTACGTTCCCAAGGTGCTTTCTACACCTTTCAGATCGCAGATCATTTCGCTCTCTGCGTTTCCCCCTATGCCGGGCGATCGGGAGCAAGAATTACTTTGCCCTGTCAGGGCACTGCGCATTTACATTGAGCAATCACAACCCTTCCGGCAGTCTGATCAGCTCTTTGTTTGCTTTGGCGGCCGCACCAAAGGGTTTCCGGTCTCAAAGCAACGTCTTTCGCGTTGGATTGTCGACGCTATCACGCTCTGCTATTCCTCTGTGGGGACCCCTTGCCCCATAGGAGTAAGAGCCCACTCCACTAGGGGTATGGCCTCATCTTGGGCCTGGTCCAGTGGAATTTCCATTAAAGACATTTGTGAGGCAGCCGGCTGGTCCTCACCGTCCACTTTTGCCAGATTTTATCAGTTGGACATTCCGACCTTACAGGCTCGGGTCCTCTCGGCGTAATTACGCGGCCATCATAGCTCTGCGTTTTACGCAAAACCTGGGAGTCTCTCCCTAGTAGTGCACAAGGGTTAAGGCGGCTTCGGCCTTCTCACTTGACATTCGGCCCCCTCGCGGTGTCCGGTCAAGTCCAGTCGTTCCCCAGCAGTGGCACGGCGTGGTTGAATTCGTTCCCCCATACGCAGTACGAGTGAAGTATCGAAAGGGAACTTAATCGTTTACTAACGTAACCTCGGTTCCCTGAGATACGGAACTAGTACTGCGTTACTTGCCGTGCCACTAGGCTGCGGCTCAGTGTCGTCGCTTCAGTCGATATGGCCTGAGTTGCCTATGGCGCAATGCTCACTTATATAGGGCCTTTCCCCGCCCATTTCGGCGGGAAAGTTCGCGCGCCTTGTCGCCATAGGCTGCGCAGCAAAGCCGCGCCGTCATTGGTTCAACGACTTGCAATGAGTGAACCAATGACGATGCAGCTGCACTGCGTTATTGAAAAGGCTTCAGTAGCGGGGAAAAAGGGAGACTTTTCCCCATACGCAGTACTCGTTCCGTATCTCAGGGAACCGAGGTTACGTTAGTAACCGATTAAGTTATGCAATGTCTTCATCTGTCAGTTCTGAATACACAATAAAATAAATGTTAGGTAACTTATTTTAATACATATACAACTAACTTATTAATTTAATGCATAAAAAGCTGGTTACATCTGTCATTAATAGTTACATGGCACTGATTATAACTAATTTTTACATTAATTACAAGTTCAAGTCCAGTGAATGATACAAAAGTAAGCAGCAAACTGCCTAAGTTAAAAACAACATTTACTTATTAACACAGGCTGTTCCAAGGTGTTCACAGATTGGGACACCTGTAGAAAAGGCTTCATTTACTTCCATTGCTTCAGAATTACCAAAGAAGGTAAAGACAAAATTTACATCAGCAAAACTCAGAAATAATGTAATTTTCAGAGACATACAATTTTCAGGAGAAAAGTAATGTTAACAACTTCAAGTTATTCTGCAGCAATGGAAGTAAACAAAGTCTTAAAAGTTAATGTAAAAACACATTTCTACAGGTGTTCCAATGTGTTAACACATTGGAACAGCCTGTGTTAATACACCCTCAGAAGCTTTATTTGTATAATATTGCAACTAAAAAGGCAATTAATGAAAAAAGACTATAAAAATAGAATTAATACCTGCTTGTTATATATAGCTATATGACCTGATCTAGTCTACATTCAGATTGTGTCTACCTTTTACTTTGTTCTTTCTATGCTTTACTCTGACTGGCTGCAGTTGGGTGTCCTCTTAGCTGATCTCACTCAGTCTAGCTGGTTTCACCTCTCTCTAGGATGTGTGGACCCACATATTTGTCCCTGAAGTACAACACTTCTCCGTCTTTCCTATCCTGACCCACAGCTCAACTTTAAACATACACTATATTGACAAAAGTATTGGGATACCCCTCCAAATCATTGCATTCAGGTTTTCCAATCACTTCCATTGCCACAAGTGTATAAAATCAAGCACCTAGGCATGCAGACTGCTTCTACAAACATTTGTGAAAGTATGGGTTGCTCTCAGGAGCTCAGTTAATTCAAGCATGGTACCGTGATAGGTTGACACCTGCGCAATAATTCCATTTGTTAAATTTCCTCACTACTAAATATTTCACGGTCAACTGTTAGTGGTATCAGAATAAAGTGGAAGCAATTGGTAACAACAGCAACTCAGCCACAAAGTGTTAAGCCACGTAAAATCACAGAGCGGGGTCAGTGCATGCTGAGGTGCACAGCGTGCAGAAGTCGCCAACTTTCTGCAGAGTCAATAGCTACAGACCTCCAAACTTCGTGTGGCCTTCAGATTAGCTCAAGAACAGTGCGTATGAGCTTCATGGAATGGGTTTCCATGGCCGAGCAGCTGCATCCAAGCCTTAGATCACCAAGTGCAATGCAAAGCGTCAGATGCAGTGGTGTAAAGCACACTGCCACTGGACTCTAGAGCAGTGGAGATGTGTTCTCTGGAGTGATGAATCACGCTTCTCTGTTTGGCCATCCGATGGATGAGTCTGGGTTTGGCGGCTGCCAGGCGAACGGTGCTTGCTTGACTGCATTGTGCCAAGTGTAATGTTTGGTGGAGGGGGATTATGGTGTGGGGTTGTTTTTCAGGGGTTGGGCTTGGCCTCTTAGTTCCAGTGAAAGGAACTCTTAATGCTTCAGCATACCAAGACATTTTGGACAATTTCATGCTCCCAACTTTGTGGGGACAGTTTGGGGATGGCCCCTTCCTGTTCCAACATGACTGTGCGCCAGTGCACAAAGCAAGGTCCATAAAGACATAGATGAGTGAGTTTGGTGTGGAGGAACTTTGTCTTCTGACCTCAACCCAATAGAACACCTTTGGGATGAATTAGAGCGGAGACTGCGAGCCAGGCCTTCTCGCCAACATCACTGCCTGACTTCACAAAGGCGCTTCTAGAAGAATGGTCAAAAACATACTCCTAAACTTGAAGAGTTGAAGCTGTTATAGCTGCAAAGGGTGGGCCAACTCCATATTAAACCCTACGGATTAAGAATGGAATGTCATTCAAATTCATGTGTACATGAAGGCAGGCATCCTTTTGGCTATATAACTTTTGGCAATATAGTGTGTGTGGTGTGTGTGTGTGTGTATATATATATATATATATATATATATATATATATATATATGTGATTTTTTTTTTTTTTTGGTAAACATTTCTAGTTAAAAACTTTCTCTTTCTTTCTGAAGAAGGCTACAGGAAGTAGCCGAAACTAGTCAAGCAAAAAAAACGTTCCTGTCTATCTAAAAGAAACTAATACAGTATTTCTAGTTAAATGTTTATAATCAATTTTCATGAAGTGTCTGCTTTCTGAATTAGTACAAAAAAAAAATGTTTTGCATTGAAACTTTGAAAAAATGCAGTTTTTCTCGATTAATTGAAAGATTCCTCAAATAGTTTTTTTTTTGTTTTTTTTTTAAACATGTGTGTACTGTTGGAGTAACTTCCAACATGGAAACTGCGTATCTGCCAAATGAACTCAAGGCGCTTAACAGGCACCTGCTCCTTGACGTTGCGACGTACGAGCACTGTTGTTCACTTGCCATCATCTGAAGCCCACGCTATGTGCATCATTTAACCCGCAGTATTTTCAATGTGTACCAGTCAACACCTATTGGTATTCCGTGTGTCTGGTCAAAAAACAGAACTCTGAATAAACTGACCCGTCTACAGAGCGACCGTCATTCACTGCGATCGCTTGTTTATATAAACAGGACAAACTGTTTTTTTTAATAGAGGTCAATGGATGCGAGGCTTCACTATGCTGATTAAACAGCTTTTGTGGGGAAATAGCTTATCATTTAAATAATGGACAGCCTGTTTGCTAACCTTCAGCATGTTTTACACTAAACAATACTTTCGTTGGGAACTATATGTA